>NC_080469.1:2705000-3005000 GCF_030265055.1 Doryrhamphus excisus
TACAAATAAAGATATATTTAACACATTCAATGGACCAAACTTAACAATTGAAAGAAATGGGGCCGTTTTTTAAATGCAGAAAATACATTTTGTTCTCCAAAAGTTGGTATTAATTCATAAAAATGTAATAAAAAGGTACATTATTCCAAATTTTTACACTAATAATATAATAATATATATAAATAATGATATATTTAGCACATTCAATGGACCAAACTTAACAATTGAAAGAAATTAGGCCGTTTTTTTAAATGCAGAAAATACATTTTGTTCTCCAAAAGTTGGTAATAATTCATAAATATGTAATAAAAAGGTACAGCATTCACAATTTTTACACTAATAATATAATAATATATAATATATATATATAAATAATGATATATTTAGCACATTCAATGGACCAAACTTAACAATTGAAAGAAATGAGGCCGTTTTTTTAATGCAGAAAATACATTTTGTTCTCCAAAAGTTGGTAATAATTCATAAATATGTAATAAAAAGGTACATTATTCCAAATTTTTACACTAATAATATAATAATATATAATATATATATATAAATAATGATATATTTAGCACATTCAATGGACCAAACGTAACAATTGAAAGAAATGAGGCCGTTTTTTTAATGCAGAAAATACATTTTGTTCTCCAAAAGTTGGTAATAATTCATAAATATGTAATAAAAAGGTACATTATTCCAAATTTTTACACTAATAATATAATAATATATATAAATAAAGATATATTTAGCACATTCAATGGACCAACCTTAACAATTGAAAGAAATTAGGAAGTTTTTAATGCAGAAAATACATTTTGTTCTCCAAAAGTTGGTAATAATTATTAAATATGTAATAAAAAAGTACATTATTCAAAAATTCTACACTAATAATATTATAATATATATAAAGAAATGAGGCCGTTTTTTAAATGCAGAAAATACATTTTGTTCTCCAAAAGTTGGTAATAATTCATAAATATGTAATAAAAAGGTACATTATTCCACATTTTTACACTCATAATATAATAATATATATAAATAATGATATATTTCGCACATTCAATGGACCAAACTTAAAAATTGAAAGAAATGAGGCCGTTTTTTAAATGCAGAAAATACATTATGTTCTCCAAAAGTTGGTAATAATTCATAAATATGTAATAAAAAGGTACATTATTCCAAATTTTTACACTAATAATATAATAATATATAATAAATATATATAAATAAAGATATATTTAGCACATTCAATGGACCAAACTTAACAATTGAAAGAAATGAGGCAGTTTTTTAAATGCAGAAAATACATTTTGTTCTCCAAAACTTGGTAATAATTCATAAATATGTAATAAAAAGGTACATTATTCCAAATTTTCACACTAATAATATTATAATTTCATATATATATATATATATATATATATATAAATAATGATATATTTAGCACATTAAATCTCAAAATTCCCTATTTTGTGACAAGGAATACGGCCACCAAGAGAACGGGCTTGGTTTGATTTTGAAGTGAAGTCCGGAGTAAAGCAGCAAAAGAGAAACAAAGGAAACCTGTTAGCACTCCGTCATAACTCTTCATACTTCTACAGAGTGGACAATGTTGCAGAATCTCGATGAGACTGCTGGGAAATACTTTGGCGAAAGTCCGCCCTCAATAGAGTCTCAATCTGTCTCCATGCGTTCATTTCACGTGCGAACAAACTAACGTGAAGCGAAAGGGAGAAAAATGAAGGAACTCGAACGGCTGCAAGTAAAAAACAAGTGGAAAAAAAAGCAGATCCCAGAAAAAAACGCAATTAGCAATTATGCAGCCATCAATTACAATTATCACAACGGATTATTATGCAATTATGGCGTTAAATCATACCCTTCTGCCTTAGCAGTTTGCCACCCCCCTGTCATTTGTTTGGATGAGGCGGGGGTTGGGATGTGCAGGTGATTGTGTGACTGGGACCGGGGTGTCAAGCCCGACTCTGTTCTGTACTTTTGTGTTTGAAAATATAACAATAAATTTAAAAAAAAATAACAATATATAATGGATGCATGCCTTTTCCGAATTCAGCATTCATGCATAAGAAAATTCAATATTTGCAGTTCTTTTTTTTAAAGAAATGAGGAAGTTTTTTAATGCAGAAAAAACATTTTGTTCTCCAAAAGTTGGTAATAATTCATAAATATGTAATAAAAAGGTACATTATTCTACATTTTTTGACTAATAATATAATAATATATATATATAAATAGTGATATATTTAGCACATTCAATGGACCAAACTTAACAATTGAAAAAAATGAGGCCGTTTTTTAAATGCAGAAAATACATTTTGTTCTCCAAAAGTTGGTAATAATTCATAAATATGTAATAAAAAGGTACATTATTCCAATTTTTTACACTAATAATATAATAATATATATAAATAATGATATATTTAGCACATTCAATGGACCAAACTTAACAATTGAAAGAAATGAGGCCATTTTTTAAATGCAGAAAATACATTTTGTTCTCTAAAAGTTGGTAATAATTCATAAATATGTAATAAAAAGGTACATTATTCCACATTTTTACACTAATAATATAATAATATATAATAAAAATAATGATATATTTAGCACATTCAATGGACCAAACTTAAGAATTGAAAGAAATGAGGCCATTTTTTAAATGCAGAAAATACATTTTGTTCTCCAAAAGTTGGTAATAATTCATAAATATGTAATAAAAAGGTACATTATTCAAAAATTTTACACTAATAATATATAATATATATAAAAATAATGATACATTTAGCACATTCAATGGACCAAACGTAACAATTGAAAGAAATTAGGCCGTTTTTTAAATGCAGAAAATACATTTTATTCTCCAAAAGTTGGTAATAATTCATAAATATGTAATAAAAAGGTACATTTTTCAAAAATGTTACACTAATAATATATAATATATATATAAATAATGATATATTTAGCACATTCAATGGACCAAACTTAACAATTGAGCATCATTATTTCATTACAAAAGGTGTAATGAAATAACTGACACTAACCAAATACATTTTTCCAGAAGTCAAAAATAATAATTATACATATAATTATATATAAATAATATAATAATATAATTTATATATAATATATAATATATATATAATATAAATATAAATGAATAAATAATAATACTTAGTCAGAAATAATGTAAATCCAATTAATCCATTCCAGAAAGCCCAAAAATATGACCAATAAACATGTTTTTATCGTTCCAAAATTCAGAAAACAACTCAAAATGCACATAATACATACAAATTATGAAAGAAAGTAATAACTGGACATTTAAAGGGGAACTTTTTGTTGGTATTTTGCCCATCATTTACAATCCTGAAAACGTGAATGAGAATTTTCTGTGCATTATAATACCGGAAAACTAGTTAATATGAGCTAGCTAACAATGATATTATATAGCTAATACATATCTATATAAAACATGTGAAATATTAGCAAGATTTAACTTTATCTTTTCCTGTTCCCGGGTGCGTTCTGGGCACTGGACTGCTAAGATAAGTTTGTTTTTTATTCAAATTAAATTTCAAGACTGGACAGACGAAAAACTGGCAATACGGAGTTATTCCAACAAGTGAAAGAAAAACTCGGGGAAGCCGGTATCACGTGATGTTGATGTTTACGTTTTACTGGGCATGCCCTATTGACTATTCTGGTTGATTTTCACGGCGCATGTAGACAAGAGATTGGAATATTCCTTTCCATGGATACCATTGTTTCCCGAAAGGTCATTCGGAAAGAGAAAAAGTGGTGATGTAAAAACATGGCTACTGTGGAGTGTCTGTGGTGTAAAGACTGGTATAGCAATGTAATATTGGTCCATGTGGCAACACCTACCTTGTTCCTCCGATAGACTTATTGATGCACGTGTGAGGTCGTGGTGACATTTTGTAACATTTTTGGTTAGTGGTGTTCCACAAGATTTTTCCAATGTAAAAAAAAAACGTGCCGTGGCTCAAAAAAGGTTGAAAAACACTGGTGTAGGCAATATACACTACAGCGACATACAGTAGTCTGGATGGGAGAGACCCATCGCGTGTGCACACCCACACCCACACCCACACCCACACAATAACACAGACTGTGTTTGAAGGGAGATTTAATCACAGTGACATGCATCTCGGAGAAGCCGCAGCAGCATGGCGGTGGCTGGGCTTGTCTCAGGGTGCAAAGTGAGATGAGCAGTCGGCGCACTGACACACATCTCGTCGCCACGTCAATTCAGATCAGCGCTGGCTGTCAATCAAAAAAAAAAAAAAAATGCTCTCGCAAATGGACTGATGCCACTGCCACTCTTCAGGTTTTGAATGTAGCTAATGCAGCACATCTCGCCTGGCTTCACGTGTTCTATGTGGATAACAAAATGAACCTATGCAATAAAAGAACGTGATAGTTGAGGTACTTAGCAGAGGGATGGATTCCAGTCATGCGACATGGACTCAAGTCAGTGTTGAGTCACAGTTTCGATACACTTTGGACTCGACGGTTTTGATGGACTTTGAGCGTGACTCGGCAGTTTTGACGAACTCTGGACGCGACTCGACAGTTTCGACGGATTTTGGACTCGACAGTTTCGACGGACTTTGGACTCAACAGTTTCGACGGACTTTGGACTCAACAGTTTCGACAGACTTTGGACACGACAATTTTGACGGACTTTGGACTCGACAATTTCGACGGACTTTGGACTCGACAATTTCGACTGACTTTGGACTCGACAATTTTGACGGACTTTGGACTCGACAATTTCGACGGACTTTGGACTCGACAATTTCGACTGACTTTGAACTCCACATTTTCGACGGACTTTGGACTCGACAATTTCGACGGACTTTGGACTCGACAATTTCGACGGACTTTGGACTCTACAATTTCGACGGAATTCGGAGTCGACAATTTCAACGGACTTTGGACTCGACAATTTCGATGGGCTATGGACTCGACCTGACAATCCAGATGGATTTTGGACTCGACAATTTCTATGGATTTTGGACTCGACAATTTCGATGGACTCTGAACTTGACAATTTCGATGGACTCTGAACTCGACAATTTTGATGGACTTCGGACTCGACAGTTTCGATGGGCTATGGACGCGACCTGACAATTTCGATGGATTTTGGACTCGACAATTTCGATGGACTCTGAACTCGACAATTTCGATGGACTCTGAACTCGACAATTTCAATGGACTCTGGACTCGACAATTTCGATGGACTCTGGACCGAACAATTTCGACGGACATTGGACTCGACAATTTTGAGGGACTCTGGGCTCGACAATTTTGACATTTTTGATCTGGACTCGACTCGAAAGTTTCGATGGACTCTGGACTCGACTCAACTGTTTTTCAATTGTCGAGAAAAAATAATTCAGTTATGTATAGAATACAGACTATTATAAGGCAGAAAATATGCATACATTAGCAAATTTTAGATTTAGATTCTTTTAAAATACAAATACAAGGCATTCTGAAGACGCATTCATAGACATTGACACTCCGATCCAAAATCAGGAGAACATCAATATCAAGCTTGATTTGGGGGGCATCAATCAAGAAACTACTGCACATAATTACATCATTATCATAGCAACAATATATTTACATGTTACTTTGACGGTTATGATGGTGGCATTTCCACGCTAAAATTTACGTATGATGGATAATATATCAATGTGGATCAGCATGATGAAACTGGATTTAGTTAGCTCTTGTATGTTTTTCCACAGCATCTCAGTCAAAAAACTCGGAGGTTTTTTCTTATCCGCCTTGCCAATCAAGAGGCAGCTGAGAAACCATTTCTCAATAAAAAAAAACTAATAGGTACCAAAGTCACAGCAAAGTCAAGAGACCGGGGAGACAAATGGAGGATGTACAATACATCTTTTCTTAATGTCTTTTTTCAAAAAAAAAAAAAAAACAAAAGTCGTCAATTTTTTCTTCAAGCTTTCAAGTAAATAATCCATACCGTGAGGAAACGGAATCTCTCACAGTAGGGTAGGAAATAAGACCGAGACGCTATGAAAAGTATAGCAACCAGAATATATGCACTAGATTTCAATGTCTTGGTTAGAGAGGAGAGGTGTAGGTAAGGGCTAATTATAAAAATAAAGTGCCCCCATTACCTCAGCGCTGTACTACCCAAGCGAACAAAGCTATAACAGATGGGGTGTCATGGGTAACTGTGCCAGTGTGAGCCAAAGCCCCTTCGGAATGGTCAGACCCAAAGCAGGCGAAAATGGGGGACGGCACAGATGCCTTTGTCACCCAACAGACACATGTTGACAGCGTTCCTCTCACGATGCCTTAAACCAGTCAAGGTGAGACTGCGTGACATGACTGAATCGAAAGAGCGGGCTCCGACCGTGATGGATAACGCGCTCCACCCTCCTCTCCTTGCTCTTGCTCTTCCAAGGCTGGTGACTTTCCAGTGAGGCAATTATCATTGCGGAATGCATAATAGCCTAATTAATTACAGGTGTCAAGGCTGCCTTTGTTTCAGCATGGAGGAACACCATTCCAAAGATGCATTCGCCTAATAGAACACCGCTAATGACCGCAAATAGAACAACAGCAGCCGAGGAACGGAATAGCCGTGGTGTCGACTTGACAATACTACGTTTGTTTTCATTTGATGAATATAATCTGTTCTTTCACAGTTCGGGTGGCCCTATGTTCCGTGTTACGTATGTGCACCCTTTATTTACGTTTTACGTTTATTACGTTAAAAAGCCATAGCATTTCAGTATGTGGAATCAAACTATGGAATGGATTGAGTAAGGGAATCAAACAATGCACAACGATGAGCCAATTCAAGAAACAATACAAGCAGTTGATGTTTGCTAAATACAAGGATGAAGAGTCTTGAACCAGTCATGATGTGCTATATATATATATCACTATATTGACACTTACTATAGTACCACATTACCTCGTACTTTGGTACGTGACAAAATTTTTTTAAAAATTTAACAAAAAAAAATACCTTAAACCATATTAGGAAAGCAGGAAGTGAACGAATGTAACAGTTACTGATTGTAAAAGTACCAAATGGAGGAGTCCTTTTGGACATGTACGTGACAAAAAAATACCAAAAAAAAACCAACCTTAAACTATATTAGGAAAGCAGGAAGTGAACAAATGTAACAGTTACTGATTGTAAAAAGTACCAGATGGAAGGGTAGGATTTAATAAGCTTTGCTTCTTCCTACTCTTTTTGGACATGTACGTGACGAAAAAAAAATACAAAAAAAAAAACAACAACCTTAAACTATATTAGGAAAGCAGGAAGTGAACAAATGTAACAGTTACTGATTGTAAAAGTACCAGATGGAGGGGTAGGATTTAATAAGCTTTGCTTCTTCCTACTCCTTTTGGACATGTACGTCACAAAAAAATACAAAAAAAACAACCTTAAAAACAATATTAGGAAAGCAGGAAGTGAACAAATGTAACAGTTACTGATTGTAAAAGTACCAGATGGAGGGGTAGGATTTAAAAAGCTTTGCTTCTTCCTACTCCTTTTGGACATGTACATGACAAAAAAAAAACAAAAAAAAAAACAACCTTAAACTATATTAGGAAAGCAGGAAGTGAACAAATGTAACAGTTACTGATTGTGAAAAGTACCAGATGGAGGGGTAGGATTTAATAAGCTTTGCTTCTTCCTACTCCTTTTGGACATGTACGTGACAAAAAAATACCAAAAAAAAAACCAACCTTAAACTATATTAGGAAAGCAGGAAGTGAACAAATGTAACAGTTACTGATTGTAAAAGTACCAGATGGAGGGGTAGGATTTAATAAGCTTTGCTCCTTCCTACTCCTTTTGGACATGTACGTGACAAAAAAATACAAAAAAAAAACCCAACAACCTTAAACCATATTAGGAAAGCAGGAAGTGAACAAATGTAACAGTTACTGATTGTAAAAGTACCAGATGGAGGGGTAGGATTTAATAAGCTTTGCTTCTTCCTACTCCTTTTGGACATGTACGTCACAAAAAAATACAAAAAAAACAACCTTAAAAACGATATTAGGAAAGCAGGAAGTGAACAAATGTAACAGTTACTGATTGTAAAAGTACCAGATGGAGGGGTAGGATTTAAAAAGCTTTGCTTCTTCCTACTCCTTTTGGACATGTACGTGACAAAAAAAAAAACAACCTTAAACTATATTAGGAAAGCAGGAAGTGAACAAATGTAACAGTTACTGATTGTGAAAAGTACCAGATGGAGGGGTAGGATTTAATAAGCTTTGCTTCTTCCTACTCCTTTTGGACATGTACGTGACAAAAAAATACAAAAAAACCAACAACCTTAAACTATATTAGGAAGGCAGGAAGTGAACAAATGTAACAGTTATTGATTGTAAAAAGTACCAGATGGAGGGGTAGGATTTAATAAGCTTTGCTTCTTCCTACTCCTTTTGGACATGTACGTGACAAAAAAAAAAAAAAAACAACCTTAAACTATATTAAGAAAGCAGGAAGTGAACAAATGTAACAGTTACTGATTGTAAAAGTACCAGATGGAGGGGTTGGATTTAATAAGCTTTGCTTCTTCCTACTCCTTTTGGACATGTACGTGACAAAAAAATAATAAAAAAAAAAACAACCTTAAACTATATTAGGAAAGCAGGAAGTGAACAAATGTAACAGTTACTGATTGTAAAAAGTACCAGATGGAGCGGTAGGATTTAATAAGCTTTGCTTCTTCCTACTCCTTTTGGACATGTGGAACTGGGAGCTGATTATGGGATGCACTCAATTGAAAAAAAAATAAACAAACTATATTAGGAAAGCAGGAAGTGAACAAATGTAACAGTTACTGATTGTAAAAGTACCAGATGGAGGGGTAGGATTTAATAAGCTTTGCTTCTTCCTACTCCTTTTGGACATGTGGAACTGGGAACTGATTATGGGATGCACTCAATTGAAAAAAATATATATATTAGGAAAGCAGGAAGTGAACAAATGTAACAGTTACTGATTGTAAAAGTACCAGATGGAGGGGTAGGATTTAATAAGCTTTGCTTCTTCCTACTCCTTTTGGACATGTGGAACTGGGAACTGATTATGGGATGCACTCAATTGTAATCTGATGCATGTTGAAATGAAATAAAACCATTACCATTCACTAGTTACAGCACGGTACTCAATACACTATGAACCACACCAAAACAACAAATTCAACAAAACATTGTTTTTTGCACCCCCATTCCGCCCAGCCCAGGGACCCGGTAGTTTGAACCTCTGCTCTATGGGATGCCTTGTTTGGTGTGAAACAGTGCAGTGTACGTCTTTGGTGGCAGCATCATCAACAATAACAAAGTCTTCTTCTAACCCGGCATCTCTGACAAACACGGGAAATCATTTGTTCTGTCAGATTTGCCGATTTTCATTCATTGTAGCAGGAGAGACGGAAACAATTGAGAAAAAAAAAAAAAAAAAAAACAACCTGCAAAGGAGGCGAGTGAATAATAGGCGAACCAGAGAGGAAAGACAGCAGATATTCTCATTGTCGTTTAAACACATGCATGCATTACGGGAGGACGGAAAACAGCATTAGTGATGTGTGTGGGGGGGGGGGGGTGGGGGGGGCTATTTGAAGGCGGTAGGCTGATAATCCCTCCACGCCTCCGGGCAGTGGGGGCTCGTTGTAGAGTACATTGAGTCTAATAAGAGCAGTCGCCACAGTGGTGCGCGGCTCTGCCTGCTCCCACTGTGAGGACAGTTTTACATAATTAATGACTGTTGATGTTTCCCAGGTAGTCGCCCCGGCAAATTCACTCCAGACTCAGCTGCCACACCGTCGACGGGGCTCCGCGGAGAATGAGCAACACAGGAACAGACAGCTTACATTACTAGCATAAATAAGGCAATTTTGTACAGTGTCCTCAGACATTAGCGCGAGACGAGGGGGTTCAAGGCCGACGATTTAAGTCACGCTACAGAAACGCTCTTTACGATGTCTTAAGAGTCTGGGGAGATTTTGCGCTTGATGCCAGTAAAACAGCTTCCTTTAATGTTTTTTTTTTTTTTTTTTATGATTCTGTATGCGGTTAGAAACACAAAGTCAGATACCAGCTGATGATCATTCATGTCTGCATGAATCGGAATCGGAACGTCGATCTTAATACATGCAAGACTGGTTGTGTGTGCATTTGGGATGTTCCAGACTGCTGACAGTATAGTTATGCTTTGGGGCCCGGCCTATTGCTGGGAGGCAGTCCATATTTATACCGGAGCATGTTAAATTAAACATTTAAACACGACACACAGGGAAGGCTATTTTTTACTGCTCTTATCCCCACCACTCATTATTAATTTGTAATAAACCTTTAAGGCTTTTTGATGTCATGCATATTTTACGGAAAGATATCACTCCCCAGTCGGACCGACGACAGGTCAGAGTGTGACCTCATCTCAGCTTTAATATGACGAGGTACGAACGGATTCGGTGTGCGTGAATTTCGTTTAATTCCGGCAGTCTCCATTTTGGACTAATTTGGACACTAAATTGTCACTACGTTATTTGCAAGGGTTCCGTTTTTCGTTTATTTTTTATTAATTCATTCATTTTCTACCGCTTATCTTCACTAGGGTACGAGTATGCTGGAGCCTATCCCAGCTGTCTTCAAGCGAGAGGCGGAGTACACTCTGGACTGGTCGCTAGCCAATCACAGGGCACATATAGACAAACAACCATTCACACTCACATTCATACCTATGGACAATTTGGAGTCGCTAATTAACCTAGCATGTTTTTGGAATGTGGGAGGAAACCGGAGTACCCGGAGAAAACCCACGCATGCACGGGGCGAACATGCAAACTCCACACAGAGATGCCCGAGCGGGGAATTGAACCCGGGTCTCCAAGCTGTGAGACCTGGCAAAACGTCAACAGCAACAGAGTCAACTATAATGGGTAATATGAATGGAAAGATGACTGTAGGGGTGTTATTTCATGTCTAGAGGGCTCTATAAATATTAATTCATTCATTCATTCATTTTCTACCGCTTATCCTCACGAGGGTCACGGGTATGCTGGAGCCTATCCCAGCTGTCTTCAAGCAAGAGAGCCAATCGCTATCCAATCACAGGGCACATATAGACAAACAACCATTCACACTCACATCCATACCATTCATCCCAGCTGTCTTTGGGCTCTAACATGTAATGTCCCTCTAATGTACTCGTTCCTGATCCTATCCATCCTGGTCACTCCCAAAAACTCTTCTATCACACATCATCACGCCTGACATTTTTCTCCACCCGTTTCCATCCCGCCTGGACACGCTTCTTCACACTCACATTCATACCTATGGACAATTTGGAGTCACCAAATAAGCCTCGAACCCAGGGAATCGAACTCTGGTCTTCCCAGGTCTTATGATTGTGTGGCCTACGTGCTAAACAACTCTCCACCGTGCCATAAAAAAGAGACATTGGGTCGTCTCTGTATGCCAAATATTCCAAATATTTAATAATGTGAGTTATTTTTCCATTTAGGACTGAACCAATTCCTCTATTAATTGAAATCTATCCATCCATACATTTTCTATACCGCTTATCCTCACGAGAGTCACAGGTATAATAATATCTTAATTTTTTTGCACAAAATAAGATGAAAAATAAATATTATAATTTATTTACAACATATTGCGCAACTGCAGGGTCTTGAGACACATGCTAACTCGCAAACTAGAGAGCTAGCGACCTAAACGGTAGCCTTCAAGTTATTTCCTTTCAACTTAAATAGCCAAAAACTTACCACTTCCACACGGATAGGGAGGATAACTATTAACAGTTATTTAACCTTTAACATGAACATGAATCAAACGTAATAATTTTTTCTGGGTACATGATACCATACAGCATCCATATCAAACTTGCGCGGGCCGCACTAACATTAAACTTTCATATCAAGGCGGGGGCCTCAAACTAGTGTCCTGTGGGCCACATTTGGCCCGCGGGCCGCGTGTTTGAGACCCCTGCTCTAAAGCAACAATAAGGAAACAGACTCTTGGGTGTGTATCACCTGATTGTGTCCTGCTGAACTGATATATCATCCTTTATGTTGGTCATTCATAAAAGAAAAACAACACCTGCATAGTATGATTTTTTTATTCTACAAAACATACTATGGGACTAATAATGTTAAAATAATATTTTAACAATATTAAAAACATACATTACATTGATGAGACATGCCTTCACACTGCATTGTGTCAACGGTGGCATGATTGACATGTAGTGAAAAAAGGTCCTTCTCCCAATACGTGTGGAAGTGGTAAGATTTGACATCTTACTTTATCCTTCTTCCCCACGCATTTTATTCATTCATTCATTCATGTTCTACTCATATTCATTCATATCTAATAGAAATAATAATAAGAGTGTAAATGTGACCTGAGGGGATCTATAGGGCCCTAATAATTTTTTAAATGCTTAAAAAAATGTATTTGCTGTAACTATGAAAATATTCCCTTTATTAATATTGGATCATACTTCATGGAAATTCACTTATCGCAATTGGGTCTGGAAGCAATTAACTGTGATAAATGAGGGATGAGTGCATGCAAACCATATACCGCGTGTTTGAGACCCCTGCTCTAAAACATCTGATGTTGGGCCGAAATTCAACAAAAAAATACAAACGCAACAGTTCTTTTCTGAGATTTCTCACCTTGGGCGTTCCTTGAATATGAAACGACTAAAACAGGGGTGTCAAACATACGGCCCGCTGGCCGGAACCGGCCCCCAAGGAGGTTCGATCAGGCCCGCAGGATAATTTGAAAGTGGAAAAAATGCATAAAAGACATGGAATTAATATTTTTAATTCGCTGCAATTCATGGATTATCCGCTAAGGGACGCACTCTTTCCATCAGAGTAGAAGACAAGCCGCATCACTGAGACAGACTGAAAACAGCATATTGTATGTGTATGTATGTTTCATGTATGAAGTTTACAGATTTACAGGACAGGCGAACACTTTCTTCATTACACATTTAAAATCACTCTCCTTAGTTTGTAAGGTGTACGCAGGGATTACATTTAGATTTTATATGCGTATGTGTAAGTGGTTTAAAAAGGGACACAAGCACATAATAATAATAATAATAATAATAATAATAATAATAATAATAATAATAATAATAATAATAATAATAATAATAATAATAATAATAATAATAATAATAATAATAATAATGTTGTCAATAATGATAATAATACTACTATTATATTAATATTGTTGTTAATAATATTAATATAATAATGGTAGTAATATTACAAAATACTCCTGGAAAAAGGAGCACAAGCACAATAATAGTAATACAAATAATGATAATAATACTACTATTATATTAATATTGTTGTTAATAATATTAATATAATAATGGTAGTAATATTATTATTATAACAAAATAATAATAATAATATAATAACATTACTATAACTAATAATAATAATAATTCTAATAAAAATAACAATAATAATAATAATAATACATTGAGAAACACACTTTACATCAAATAAATGATTTCAAAGTGCACATATAGCAGATTGCATGACACTTTTACATGTAAAATATGTGTAAAAATATAGGTGTAAAAATGGACTGTTACGTGTAAAATACTACATAATCCCCCCCGTCAATTTTGTTAAATTAATGCGGCCCGCGAGTCAAAAAGTTTCCCCACCCCTGCCCTAGGCCGTATGTGGCCCACGATGCGAAATGAGTTTGACACCCCTGGTCTAAAACTATCATTCATTAGTGGTGATTTTATACTTTAAAATGCGTGTGTGAGGCCATATTGAATGGAGAGACGGCTAAATTGACCCTTTTCTAAGAAATACAATGCTGCCTCTCAGTAGCAAATCATACAGTGACATCATCACGAAGAACAGATTGTGGCAGGCAAAATCAATACTAAGCAAGCTTAGAAAAAGACTTTTTATATATACACAGTAGAATTTGACTTTAGAATGATTTGACTCTATTGCCTGCGTATAGTTATATAACCCTCCATATGCTCCATATGAGTGTAGGGCAATTCCACGTGGGTTATAAATAAAGAAACCTAATGCACGGCAGCACAGCCGCTGTGATTTGGGCAAAAAAGTCTCACATGGGATGTCGTGGCTCTGTTAGTGCAATTCCCTGCTCTATTTAAAGGCTCTGCCTCGTTAGAACATGCTCTGCCAGTGAACTAAAAAAAAAAAAAATATATACGAGATATTTCATTTAGGGAGACTGTTCATCCATCCAGAGTGCATCGCAGCCCAAAAGCCATTGCATTAGCAATTTTAGGGGTGAAGGCACACACTCAGCATAAATGTGCCGGGGCTTGGCGACATGCTGTTGCATGTGTGGATGCGTGCATGAGAGAAAAAATACGCATTATGGTGTGACTGCTTATATGTCATGGGGATTGGGTCATTTTATGTGTATGTGTGTGTGTGTATCAAAGCCGTATGTGTGCTTGCAGAGGCCCTCACAACCACAGTGGATGGCTAATTTAGTTAGGGAATAGCTGCCTGTCCTTCAGGTGAATGGCCAGAGATTGGTCTCAATATGAGATGTAATAAAACAAGCCCATCACTGCATCCTATCGCACCTTCAGCTGTCCTTCATATGTCACCCAGCGGGGGAGACATGTCTACAAATATAGAACATACATAGAGCTCAAGGAGGCTTCGGATTATTGGTGAAAAAGCCACACACAAATTTACAGCATTGCGCTATTATGCTTTTTCCACTTTTTTTTTTTACCTATAAATGTACTTAGAATATTGTATTATCATATTAAACAATGCCAAAGTTTCATATAATGAAGTTTACACATTTAGAAGTGAGCCGTGAAATTTTTTTTTGGATGGGTCAAAATGCTCTGTTTCAAAAGGCGTGGTAAAAGTGCCCCTTTGTGATGTCACAGAGGGACAGACTTCCTTATATGGTTCATAGTTAGGAAGCACTTTCGGCTTGTGACCAATCACAGTAGAGGCGGGCCGTGGGTGGAATAAATTATAACAGGCTGTTTTGGCCGGAAGAACAAATGAAAGGAAATACAGCTGGAATAGGTGCAGATTCTGGAAGATCTGAACGGTTTTCTGCGCGGGTTATTGTGTGTAGCTGCTCTATAGGAGACCACAACTCAATGCAAAGAGTTGAGAAATGAGCATAGTTGGTCCCCTTCAAATATAAGTAGTAGTAGTACATAGGATGTAAACATGTCTATCCATTCACATACACACACAATGTAAACATGCCTATCCATTCACATACACACACAATGTAAACATGTCTATCCATTCACATACACACAATGTCAACATGTCTATCCATTCACATACACACACAATGTAAACATGCCTATCCATTAACATACACACACAATGTAAACATGTCTATCCATTCACATACACAGGTAATATAAACATGTCTGTCCATTCACATACGCACATGATATAAATGTGTCTGTCCTTTCACATAGACACAAAATGTCACCATTTGTCTGTCCATTCACATACACACGTGATATAAACGTACCTGTCCATTCACATACACACACAATGTAAACATGTCTATCCATTCACATACACATGTCTATCCATTCACATACACACAATGTCAACATGTCTATCCATTCACATACACACACAATGTAAACATGTCTATCCATTCACATACACAGGTAATATAAACATGTCTGTCCATTCACATACGCACGTGATATAAATGTGTCTGTCCATTCACAGAGACACAAAATGTCACCATCTGTCTGTCCATTCACATACACACACAATGTAAACATGTCTGTCCATCACATACAGTACATATGATGTAAACACATATGTCTATTCACATACACATGTCTATCCATTCACATATGTCTATCCATTCACATACACGCACACAATGTAAACATGTCTATCCATTCACATACACACATAATATAAACATGTCTGTCCATTCACGTACACACATGATATAAATGTCTGTCCTTTCACAGAGACACAAAATGTCACCATCTGTCTGTCCATTCACATACACACGTAATATAAACATGTCTGTCCATTCACATACGCACGTGATATAAATGTCTGTCCTTTCACAGAAACACAAAATGTCACCATCTGTCTGTCCATTCACATACACACGTAATATAAACATGTCTGTCCATTCACATACAGATGTAATATAAACATGTCTGTCCATTCACGTATGCACGTGATATAAATGTCTGTCCTTTCACAGAAACACAAAATGTCACCATCTGTCTGACCATTCACATATACACGTAATATAAACATGTCTGTCCATTCACGTACACACATGATATAAATGTCTGTCCTTTCACAGAAACACAAAATGTCACCATCTGTCTGTGCATTCACATACACACGTAATATAAACATGTCTGTCCATTCACGTACGCACGTGATATAAACGTGTCTGTCCTTTCACAGAGACACAAAATGTCACCATCTGTCTGTCCATTCACATACACACGTAATATAAACATGTCTGTCCATTCACATACACACGTAATATAAACATGTCTGTCCATTCACGTACGCACGTGATATAAACGTGTCTGTCCTTTCGCAGAGACACAAAATGTCACCATCTGTCTGTCCATTCACATACACACATTATATACGTAAACATGAGTGTCCATTCACATACACTACATATGATGTAAACTATGATGTAAATGTCTATCCATTCACATACACGCATGATATGTATGTTAACATATTGACTGACAAATGCAGGAAAACCGGGCCGATTTTTCCCATAAATTATCCTTTTGGGAGATTTGATGTCAACACAAGTGGTCAATCTTTAGCAGGAACTTTTAACTAATAAGACGTGCAGACCTCACAGCTAGGAGACCCGGGTTCGATTCCACCCTCGGCCATCTCTGTGTGGAGTTTGCATGTTCTCCCCGTGCATGCGTGGGTTTTCTCCGGGTACTCCGGTTTCCTCCCACATTCCAAAAACATGCTAGGTTAATTAGCGAATTCCAAATTGTCCATAGGTATGAATGTGAGTGTGAATGGTTGTTTGTCTATATGTGCCCTGTGATTGGCTGGCCACCAGTTCAGGATGTAGAAAATGAATGAATGAATGAATGACCATTGGACCAGGACTTGATGAGTGGATCAACATAAACGTGTTGTGACATAAGCGGTATCAACTTAAGCGGTTCCCACCGATTAACAGACTAACCAGGTCCGAAGAACGAAGCAAGGTTGAACTTTTGATTGCCCTTGTCCTGTTCGATGCAGTTGACAACTGTAATATAAACACTAGACCACGAGTCCCGTTCAAAACGGACCCTTCAGATTAAGAGTTAGATCCCTGTGGTCAAATCCAGTGAGACCCAATTAAAGGGGACTTGAGCCAGCACCGATGTAAAGTTACTGCTTTAATTGAAGACGTGTTTAAGGCTCGGAGGTCACCACGGTCATATTATGTGTCTGATAAATCAAGAGAGCTTAGCGGGTGGGACAAAAAGCAAAGCATACTCTGATCCGTGGGTTCAAATATGAAAGACGTGATTTAGGATTTAGGTATTCCCAGTGTAAAACAACAAGCAGATGTCTTTGATTTGGAAAAGGTGAGTATTCCGAGGGGCGGCACGGCGGTCGAGTGGTTAGCACGCAGACCTCACAGCTAGGAGACCAGGGTTCAATTCCACCCTCGGCCATCTCTGTGTGGAGTTTGCATGTTCTCCCCGTGCATGCGTGGGTTTTCTCCGGGTACTCCGGTTTCCTCCCACATTCCAAAAACATATGCAAAACATAGCATGTTTTTGGAATGTGGGAGGAAACCGGAGTACCCGGAGAAAAAAAAAACTGTTCGAAAAACGATATATTTACTACCAATGCTAGACTAATTACTTAAAAAGCAATTAGTTACTAGTTACTGTCCCCTAAATCAATTGAATTAGGAAAGGAAATGTAATTAGATACCAGCTCGATATTCTTGATATACCCATATTGTCCAGCACGTTCGATTCCCATAATCAACCGATATCGGTATTGACAGCAGCACGAACCTGACAATAGGACTGTGTAATAAACACATGATGAACTTTGCTTATAGGGAAGAAGTCCCATATTTATTTTAACAAGATTAAAATTTTAATCAGATTAATTATGGATTGTTAAGGAATTAATCATGATTAATCACCATTCGCAAATATGTCTGAAATATGCCCATTTTCACTGTATTTAATGAATAGAGAGATAAATGATGACATCCGTATATATTTGTATGTGGGGCCACACAGTAATTAGCGTGCAGGCCACACAGCTATGAGACCCAGGTTCGATTCCCCGCTCGGGCATCTCTGTGTGGAGTTTGCATGTTCTCTCCGTGCATGCGTGGGTTTTCTCCGGGAATTCCGGTTTCCTCCCACATTCCAAAAACATGCTAATTAGCTAATGCTAAGGTTAATTGACGACTCCAAATTGTCCATAGGTATGAATGTGAGTGTGAATGGTTGTTTGTCTATATGTGCCCTGTGATTAGCTGGCGACCAGTCCAGGGTGTACATCGTCTCTCGCCCAAAGACAGCTGGGATAGGCTCCAGCACCCACCGCGAACCTCGTGAGGAAAAAGCGGTAGAAAATGAATGAATGAATGAATGAGTATTCCGAGTGGCTTTTTTTTTTTTTTTTAAAAGGAGCCACATGTTAATTAGAATTGTAGTTAATCCCATATTAAAGAGACCCAAACTGTCAGGTCAAATTATAAACAATCAGGCCTAATGTTCCTGCATGTGACATTTGGAGCTGCTATCTCTTCAAGCCAAATGTTCCCTAGGTAATAATTGGCCTACTTTATGCTGTCTTTCTTTAAATTCACACTTTATTATTTACGATATTAGCCTTGACAAGTAGCGTCCCTATATAGCATACGCTCGCATGTTTTTTTTTTTTTTGCATGGCAACAGCAAAAATCCGACAAATGATTTACACTACCATATAAGATGCAAGACCTACCTTCACCGGGGTAATAAATACAATTTGAAAGAACAAAAAGTTCAAAGACTTAGCCAGGAGCAAAGTTAGTAACTTTGCTCGTTGCATTATTTAAGATAGGCTCCATCATTTTTATCAATTCATCGATCTTGCACACGAAAGATGAAAATAAAGAAATGGAGAAATGGATGATGAATACTGTGCAAAAAAAAAATACAGGCGTGCACAGTTCAATTATCTGTGCTGGAAAAGAAAGAGATTGAGGGTGAGGGGGGGTAGGGGAGTGGGTAAGGGGGTGTCGAGTCGTTTTCTAAAACAAAAAGAGAACTTGCAAAAAGAAAAAAGGGGAGCGGTTAATATTTTCACCCGTTGCATATTTTTAATTACCAGATCAATCATAACTACATCGTGCAGCACGGCAGAGAAAAGAAAATTGCAAGTCTCAATGAAAGACAATAGATTTGCTTTAAAGTCATTCTTTTGAAGTCTAAATTAAAATTCCAGGTGCTTTGTTTTTTTTTTTTTTTTGTGTGTGTGTTTTTTTTTTTTTTTTTTAACAAAAGCTTTGCTTCAGAAAGTTAAGATTTAATTAGAATGTTTAGATTTCACCGCAATAAAAACTTCACAGCTAAGATTAATGTGAATTACAAACTAGTATTCCCGGGTTTTCGCTGAAATGATGAAGAGAGGGAATGAAATCCCTTCGTATTCCTGACACAAAGCTTACATCCCGAGTGTTCCTGGTCTGATCCAGGGCGGCTAAGCGTGCATGTTCACGAAATCTGACAGTCGTACCGAAGAACTCGCCGCCGCACGTCTTCTTCTATACTGTCTCTTCTTCACGTTTTAATAGCGCTGATGTCCTGGCATGTGTCCTCCAGGGCCGAGCCACCGGTTTCACACATTATTAGCGGCTAATTTGACTGTGCTCTTGCCAGAAGCTGAATGAGAAAACTGCGAGTGAGTAGGGACGTCTCGGGGAAACTCCGTATTGACGTAAACGGTCGTAAGCTGACCTATCTGGGCGCCTCGTTTCAGCGCTAAATAAATGTAGAGTCACCGACAACAACCGCTTGAAGGTGATATTGTGCAAGTAATGCCCTCGAAGTAACGCACAGAAGTTTATTGCTGACGTTAAAACACTAACACAACAACGCAACACAACAACACCCGTCAATCACCCTTTAACAACCACGTAATTCTCAACATCAATGTTACCATAAAAACATGCACATGTCCTGCCTTGCATACTGCCACTTCCATATTATATTATTTTGAGTTCATAAACATATCACAAACATATTTGTACATCTTTTGTGTGAGATGCTAATCGAAGTGATGATGCAACTCCTCACCAAAGAGTTAGGCTTGAGAGCAATCTTAATGCCATAAAAACGGCCACTAGGTGGCAGAAGTGCATTTGATAAGAAGAGCTGGGCAGCAAAATAAAAAATAAAAAAATAAAAAAATAAAAAAATACAAAAATACAAAAATACAAAAATACAAAAACACAAAAATAAAAAATTTAAAAATTTAAAAATTTAAAAATTTAAAAATTTAAAAATTTAAAAATTTAAAAATTTAAAAATTTAAAAATTTAAAAATTTAAAAATTTAAAAATTTAAAAATTTAAAAATTTAAAAATTAAAAAAAAATAATTTAGGCATTTGTTGCAGACTGATAATGGCAGCAGGGTTGAAGAACACCAAATCAGAATCTGCACATTTATTCCGTAGAACAATGGCGAGGAGGGAATACTATTAGCAGCATTCCCTGAACTCAGCTATTCTTGTGTGCGTTGCTATAAAGAGTCCCCCTTGTAAACAGCACACGGAACGAAAATAATAATGCAGGTTTTGATTAAAAAAAACGACAGTATTGTAAATCAACAATTTCACTCGGCTACACATTGTCGGGAAATTTGAACGTGGGTTCCACTGCAGGCGACCACGTCTGAAGGAGATCGGAAAGGCCTCTGAGATGAGTTACTGTCTCATGCAGGTGTTTGGTGAGAGGTCAAGAGGGGAGCGTGATTACACGTCTCTTAAGGTGACGGGGATTTTAGAGAAGCAGATGCAAAGCAAGTCAGACAAGCCAATAGGAGCGGTGCGTGCGTGCGTATGTGCGTGCGTGCGTCCTCAAACACGGCTAACATTTGCAAAGCAGTTGCAGTCAGGCGTGACGTCTCCGGGCTCTGAGGTTTGCGCTGTCAGGACGGTCGAAATTAAAACTGGCACTGCGGAGCAGAATGTGTTGAAACTCATCAATTCCACATGGCTAGAGAGGCAAATGCCTATTTATAATACCCCCCCACCCCCTACCTGGTGTGCATCCCTGGCTCTAAACATGCATCCATGATGATGAATATACCAAACTGGGATGCTCCGACAGGGCATCAGTCAGGCCAGAAAAACAAACACAGCAAAGCACACACACCGACGGATTATAGCCCAGCAGAGGACAAGGCATGATATGGGAAGCTGATGGGAAGGTTGAGGTGTCTCAGTCCAAACCCCCCCCCCCCCACACAGCAGAACCACAACAGTCATCAGTCACCACAGGCGAAACATAAAGGGCAGTCAGACAATATAAAGCACTACTTCTCAGGTCCAATCTGGAGATGAAAAATATCATCACTGGCATCAGTCTGTCACATGCATTCATTCATTTTCTACCGCGGGGGGTGCTGGAGCCTATCCCAGCTGTCTTCGGGCGAGCCAGACAATCACAGAGCACATACAGACAAACAACCATTCACACTCACATTCATACCTATGGACAATTTGGAGTCGCAAATTCCACACAGAGATGGCCGAGGGTGCAATTGAACCCTAGTCTCCTAGCTGTGAGGTCTGCGCGCTAACCACTCGACCACCATGCAGCCTGTCACGCCAACCAAACCAAAACAAATGAAGAGAAAAATAGAATTCAGTAGTCTGTTCCATAAGGTCAGTCGAAAACAAAGTATATTTCTCCAATAATAAATAATGCAAATAATTACCCCAAAATAACAAACACATATTATAGTTTTACCTTTATTGGAGAATATTGTTGCCGAACACAGCTGCATGAATCCCGTTTACCAGAAAAACCAAAGCGTACAAAAAAAAAATAAATTTCTCCGGTAATAAATAATGCAAATAATTACCCCAAAATAACAAACACATATTATAGTTGCAGTGCAGCCTGTCACATGCATCACACAAAAATACCTGTCGTCATCTCATTTCCTCAGTAGTTTTTTTTTATATACAGTAGAGCAGGGGTCTCAAACACGCGGCCCGCGGGTTAAATGTGGCCCGCAGGAAACTATTTTGAGGCCCCCGCCTTGATATGAAAGTTTGATGTTTGATATGGATGCTGTATGGTATCATGTACCCAGAAAAAAAATTATTACGTTTGATTAATGTTCATGTTAAAGGTTAAATAACTGTTAATAGTTATCCTCCCTATCCGTGTGGAAGTGGTAAGTTTTTGGCTATTTAAGTTGAAAGGAAATAACTTGAAGGATACCGTTTAGGTCGCTAGCTCTCTAGTTTGCGAGTTAGCATGTGTCTCAAGACCCTGCAGTTGCGCAATATGTTGTAAATAAAAAAAAGTATAAATGTGACTATAGTCGTGTTTTGTCATGTCTACAGGGCTCTAATAATGCTTTGTTCATTTTAATCTGAAAAAAATAATTTGTCTACCCACCAACTATATGTGGTTTCTTAAGTTTTTATTATTTGCCGTTTTATTATTATTATTATATTTATTTATTACTGATTGATTTTCTTTATTCTTGATTTGTTTATTTATTTTCCATCTTATTTTGTGCAGAAAAATTTTTTTTAGATATTTGAGAACAGTGGAATGTTTTATCAGAGCTTTTATTGTAGAAAATCGGAACCAAAGCACTGAAAAAGTTTGTATATTTTTCTGTTTTTAATAAATGTGTTTTGTTTTTTTTTGGAAAACCTGATGCGGCCCAGACCCTAGCTCCAGTAGCCCCCAGGTAAATTGAGTTTGAGACCCCTGCAGTCGAGCCTTAGTAAGCATTATTAATGAAGCGTGTTTGTATTTGAGTAACAAAAACCAACTAAATAAAAGAAACTGAAAGAAGCATTAACTTTGTAGGAACAGTAAAAGTTGCTTTCAGCACAAGTTAATAACAGATGAAGACATTCGCCCTCTGGAGAAGATGTAAAAGACTCAAGGAAGGTATTATCTAAAGTCCAATTACTCTTCTCTGTTCTGTTTCTTTCTCTCACTCGCTTCCTCGCCATAGTTCTCACTTTGAAGAGGGCACTAGTGATAAACCAGGAGCACAGAAGACGACGGTTTTCATGGCCCCCGGAGACCATTATGTTAGCCACAATAGGGCTGGAGGCCTGGACATGCTGGGAATACGTAATGGACAGAACAACCTGGAAGTGTCTTGCTGCTCATTCGGTCTGACAGATGGTCAAGTATCAGGTTTTAGATGGGTCATTCCGACGAATCGGTGCCATTTTGTTCTTGTGGCACACTCAAAATAAACTTCAATTTCTGAATCATTTATTTGAAACAACAAGGTCTCAATAATACTCAAATGACTGAAGTATCAAAGTATCAATATTTTTATTTGAGAATGGATTTTAGAGTCTAAAGTTCTGATATTGATACGTCATTGCAAAAATGTATGTGACGCAAGGGTTTCCGGGTTTAAGGTAATCGATCTTGCGGCATTTTTGCTGCGGTTTTGCTCCACCCTAACGTGGGCTCGGGGCAACGGTGATGCTGGTAGCGACGACAAAAGGAGAGAGACCGGCGGTGTGTTTGAGAATTCATCAGCAGTATGCAATCAGGGCCAGCAAAGCCTTCTCTGCTGGCCTAAACACCACCAGAAATGCTGCCCTCATTTACAAGTTAAATTCTAGTATTTGGTACATGAAATTGCATAAATTTAGTCTTTCATCATCATTTTGTAGCGTGTCATTTTGTGTCAGATTTCAGCCGATATGTGTTTTGCAACGTCTATATAATCTGCCCAGGGCCTTCAGAATCAGTAGTGCAGGCCCATGTCACTTAAACACCATTAGCTCGGGGCTATTTTTCAGATTTTTCTCAAAGGGTCAGCTAGCTGGTCCACAAGAACATACGCAATTTGTCCCTCACTGTGTTTGTTGAGAAAGGTTCTGACCAGTTACGTCCCAGTGAAGGCCATGGTCCATGAAATTGCATTAATTTATTCCTAACAGTCTATTATCGTCATTTTGTAGCGTGTTTCTTGCACTGTTTCAAGTAGTGTTTGTATGTGGGTTACATTTTTTTGTGTCAGATTTCAGCCTATATGTGTTTTGCAACGTCTGCATAATCTGCCCAGGGCCTTCAGAATCAGTAGTGCAGGCCCATGTCACTTAAACACCATTAGCTAGGGGCTATTTTTCAGATTTTTCTCAAAGGATCTTACTGATCCTAACTGGTCCACATGAAAGTACAAAATTTGACCCTCACAGTGTTTGTTGAGAAAGGTTCTGACCAGTTACGTCCCAGTGAAGGCCATGGTACCAAATGAACTGGCCTGCCACTGGTATTTACACATTATTTTTATTTAATTCGGACACAAATGACACTGTTTTAGCCCGCTATGAACTGGTAAATCATAGAGACAGAGTACAGCATGGTAATATAAATCATATACAGATATGGTAGGACATGGATAAAAACACAAAAAGAGCATTAAAAGTCAAGGATGTGTTCAAACGGTGTGAAAAACACAGCAATAAAAATAGAAGAAAATTCCGAGGAAAACACTGCTTCGAAACGCATTTGGATGCTCGCTCATTCTAATCCCAGCTTCCCAAGTTAGCCATCCACTAAAGCAATCTGTAGCTAATAACCGCAATGTTTAGCCCATAATGAAGATCTGTCTTCATTGAGCTGGAAAAGCTGGTGCATCGCCGAGCATTTTTACCTAACGGTGCAGTCCCTCATCTATGAAAGTGCCACAGAGCCCCCCTCAGACAATTAGGCACGGAAAAGCTTTATGACCGTTGGACTCACTCAGCGAGCGGCACTCTCAACCGCCAGCGCCGCCAGGAGCGCTGGCTCGTGCAGAAAGGTAATTACGGAGCCTCTCATAATGACACCGAGGAAGCTTGCGTCATAACACCCACAGCCTTTTATCATAGCGCTGTAATTAATTATCATTCCTTTACCCTTAGATTCATTCCGCTATTCATAACATATTCATACATTCAAGAGAAAGTATCATTTCCTCTAGGAATTAATCAAAAAGAAGAAGAAGAAGTGTTCGTCTCTCAATGAATGATCAAACACAGCGTTTGTCTAGCTCGCTGCCGCACGGCAGGGGGAAAAGGTCAGGGCAAATGCAGTGAAGACAAGTTCTCGAAATCGTTTTTTTTTTTTTCCGGGTCAGGTCAATAATCTGCACTCTACATAACAGGAATCATACATCATACATCCATTTTTCTATAGCGCTTATCCTGGTCAGGGTCATTGGGAAGCTATAGCTTGTCCCGGCTGACCTGGGTACGGAAAAAAGTGCTTGGCGACTGACTGACTGTATATTTAAGCGCAACTTAAATAGCCTATCCCAGCTGTCAACAACCCTGGACTGGTCGCCAGCCAATCACAGGGCACATATAGACAAACAACCATTCACACTCACATTCATACCTATGGACAATTTGGAGTCGCTAATTAACCTAGCATGTTTTTGGAATGTGGGAGGAAACCGGAAAACCCACGCATGCACGGGGAGAACATGCAAACTCCACACAGAGATGGCCGACGGTGGAATTGAACCCTGGTCTCCTAGCTGTGAGGTCTGCGCGCTAACCGGATCCATCCCAACCGGATGGTTGCTGGTTCGATCCATCCCAACCGGATGGTTGCTGGTTCGATCCATCCCAACCGGATGGTTGCTGGTTCGATCCATCCGATCCATCCCAACCATCCCAACCGGATGGTTGCTGGTTCGATTCATCCCAACTGGATGGTTGCTGGTTCGATTCATCCCAACCGGATGGTTGCTGGTTCGATCCATCCTAACCATCCCAACCGGATGGTTGCTGGTTCGATCCATCCCAACCGAATGGTTGCTGGTTCGATCCATCCCAACCGGATGGTTGCTGGTTCGAACCATCCCAACCGGATGGTTGCTGGTTCGAACCATCCCAACCGGATGGTTGCTGGTTCAATTCATCCCAACCGGATGGTTGATGGTTCGATCCATCCCAACCATCCCAACCGGATGGTTGCTGGTTCGAACCATCCAAACCGGATGGTTGCTGGTTCGATTCATCCCAACCGGATGGTTGCTGGTTCGATCCATCCCAACCGGATGGTTGCTGGTTCGATCCTTAATCCTGCTATAACCAGTCGACTTCTTTATACTTTTTAAAATCCAGTCTGCATTTTAAATTTTTCATTCATTCATTCATTTTCTACCACTTCTCTTCACGAGGGTCGCAAGAGGGGGCACTGGTCGCCAGCCAATCACAGGGCACATATAGACAAACAACCATTCACACTCACATTCATACCCATGGACAATTTGGAGTCGCTAATTAACCTAGCATGTTTTTGGAATGTGGGAGGAAACCGGAGTACCCGGAGAAAACCCACGCATGCACAGGGGAGAACATGTAAACTCCGCACAGAGATGGCCGAGGGTGGAATTGAACCCTGGTCTCCTAGCTGTGAGGTCTGCGCGCTAACCACACGACCACCGTGAAGCCCCAGTTTATATTCATTTACAAATTATTTAGGATGTTTTTAATAAGCAACCATGGATTACTTGGAAAAAATGTCAATAATTTGCAAGTACAGTCTAAGCCAGGGGTGGGCAAACTACGGCCCGGGGGCCACATACGGACCATGAAGTGCTGAATCCGGCCCGCCAGTTGCTTTCAAAGTATTTCAACTTTTATCATACAAACTGGCAACATGACTTGCAAGTCGGATGTCTTATTTAGTAAAAAATAAGACATGTCTTGTTTAGTAAAAAATAAGACATGTCTTGTTTAGTAAAAAATAAGACATGTCTTCGCTGCATTCTTGGGGAAATGTTGGTTGGCCAGCCTCTCCTGGGAAGGTTCACCACTGTTCCATGTTTTAGGGGAGGAAACCGGAGTACCGCTAAGCGCAACTTATGTATGCAAATATATTTACACTATAAAGTGTTTTTTTTTATGTTAATTCAACCAAAAAGCAAACATGGCCGTCCTGTCATTCACTAGCCACGTATACATGGACACAAATATTCCAATTCCATTCCGGTTATTTGCTCAAACGGAAAGAATGTAACCTTTGTATACACCTCATTCCCAAAGAAAAGTGCCAATCCGAATGAATATATAATGGGATTCCCAGGGGTGGAATATTCCTTTCCCCAATCCGATTGAGGTATCTTGTACCCGCTCAAACGGAAAGTTGTCAGACTGCGTTCTTCTTCTTCTTCTGTTGTTTATTGGCGGTTGGCAAGCAGCTTTGTAACTTCCCAGTAACTAGAAATGTCTTCCAGTTCCACATGGAGGACACCAAGGCAGTCTCTCTAGGTCTGTCTTTGGGCCTCCTCCCAGCTGGGCATGCCCAGACCACCTCACCACGTAGGTGTCCATGAGAAATCCGGACTAGATGCCTGAGACACCTTACCTCGACTCTGAGCTTATTGCGGATCTCCAAGGGTGAAAACCGGCCACCCTACGGAGAAGAAAGTCATTCGACCACTCGACTACTTAGACCTCGTTTTTTCAGTCACGACCCAAAGCTCACGGTTGAGAATGGTAACGTAGCTCAACCGGAAAATTGAGAGCTTTGCCTTACGGCTCAGTTCTTTCTTCACCGTGACAATCTGGTACCGCAACTCTTTAATGCAGACGCTCGGAACAAGACCCCGGGACACAAGACCTCATTCTCAACTCGAACTGTGCAACATTTAAACATGTTGAACACTAACGGTGTCACAGAGAGGACCTCTATGTCACGGCTGCATGGCGAATGAGTGGTTAGCACGCAGGCCTCACAGCGAGGAGACCCGAGTTCAATTCCACCCTCGGCCATCTCTGTGTGGAGTTTCCATGTTTTCCCCGTGCGAGTTTTCTCCGGGTACTCCGGTTTTCCTCCCACATTCCAAAAACATGCTAGGTTAATTAGCGACTCCAAATTGTCCATAGGTATGAATGTGAGTGTGAATGGTTGTTTGTCTATATGTGCCCTGTGATTGGCTGGCCACCAGTCCAGGGTGTACCCCGCCTCTCGCACAAATGACAGCTGGGATAGGCTCCAGCACCCCCCACGACCCTCGTGAGGAAAAGTGGTCGAAAATGAATGAATATTTATAGAGACCTCTAGACATGAAATAACACCCCTATAGTCATCTTTCCATTCATATTACCCATTATAGTTGACTCTGTTGCTGTTGCTGTTTTGACAGGTCTCACAGCTCGGAGACCCGGGTTTGATTCCCCGCTCGGGCATCACTGTGTGGAGTTTGCATGTTTTCCCCGTGCATGCGTGAGTGAGTTTTCTCCGGGTACTCCGGTTTCCTCCCACATTCCAAAAACACGCTAGGTTAATTAGCGACTCCAAATTGTCCATAGGTATGAATGTGAGTGTGAATGGTTGTTTGTCTATATGTGCCCTGTGATTCGCTGATGACCACCAGTCCAGGGTGCACCCCGCCTCTCGCCCGAAGACAGCTGGGATAGGCTCCAGCACCCCCCGCGTGACCCTCGTGATGAAAAGCGGTAGAAAATTTATGAATGAGTTCTCCTATTTTGTGTGGAAGTGGTAACTTTTTGGCTTCTTATTTCATCTCATTTCATCGTTTGCATGTTTTTCCTGTGCATGCGTGGGTTTTCTCCGGGTACTCCGGTTTCCTCACACATTCCAAAAACATGCTAGGTTAATTAGCGACTCCAAATTGTCCATAGGTATGAATGTGAGTGTGAATGGTTGTTTGTCTATATGTGCCCTGTGATTGGCTGATTCGCCCAAAGACACTCGTGAGGATAAGCCATAGAAAATGAATGAATGTTATATTTTGCGGCTCCAGTCTCTTTTCCTTTAGTGAGGATGGGGGTAAAATTCCTCTTTTGATATGAAAGGTTGCCGACCCCTGCTCTAGAAGAAGTCCTTTCTCAGGCAGGCATTGTGAACTGAAAAATTAAAAACACAAAGGGAGCCGAAGTACCTAATAAAAACGAAGGAAGGTTATTCAAACTACAAAGACCCGTATATTAATATTAAAAATCAATGAATGAAGTAATTGATTGTTTAGTCCATCTCCGTGCTAAACATCAAGCAGGCAATTAATAATGGCAAGTTCCTAATTTCCATATCTCACAAAATCTGTAAAAGACAGAAACGCTGTCCTCTTTTCTACTCGACAAACTCGACGAGAGAAGTTGCAAAGCCGCGCTCGTGGAAAAAACAAGCAACAACAAAATGCATAAAAACACGGTCCCCCTTCACATCATCACTCCTAACCCCCGGGGGAAGAAATGGCACACTTAGACTCATAAACAGGTGTCCAACGGCCCCCAGGTAGCAAACGCTTTAAAAGCGCTTTGATGTTTTTGATGTGCATTCATCCCAGCGTACCTTGCTGGTAGATAATGAGGGCTAATAATAATGCCTGAGCTTGAGGGGTTAATGGTATGTAACCGACAGACCTGCTAATTGCACGTTGCAAACTATTCATCAGAATCTCCATCTGCACCAACTCTCAGTGTGAGCTCCGCATTACTCCTCATTGTAAAGCAAGGTTCCGTAATTAGTGGTCCGTGTACGGTTGTTTTCCTTTTTTATGACTGTACCAAAAGACATGAAGAGAAAAAATAGAATTCAGTAATCTGTTCCATAAGGTCAGTCGAAAATCAAAGCGTACGAAAACTAAACACATTTCTCCGATAATAAATAATGCAAATAATTACCCCAAAATAACAAACACATATTATAATTTACCTTTATTAAAGAATATTGTTGGCGAAAACAGCTGCATGAATCCCGTTTACCAGAAAAACCAAAGCGTACAAAAAAATTAATTTCTCCGATAATAAATAATACGAATAATTACCCCAAAATAACAAACACATATTATAGTTTTACCTTTATTGAAGAATATTATTATTATAATATTATTATTATTATCATTCCAAAAACATGCTAGGTTAATTGGTCACTCCAAATTGTCCATAGGTATGAATGTGAGTGTGAATGGTTGTTTGTCTATATGTGCCCTGTGATTGGCTGGCGACCAGTCCAGGGTGTACCCCGCCTCTCGCCCGAAGACAGCTGGGATAGGCTCCAGCACCCCCCGCGACCCTCGTGAGGAAAAAGCGGTAGAAAATGAATGAATGAATGAATAAATAATGCAAATAATTACCCCAAAATAACAAACACATATTATAATTTACCTTTATTAAAGAATATTGTTGGCGAAAACAGCTGCGTGAATCCCGTTTACCAGAAAAACCAAAGCGTACAAAAAAATAAATTTCTCCGATAATAAATAATGCAAATAATTACCCCAAAATAACAAACACATATTATAGTTTTACCTTTATTAAAGAATATTGTTGGCGAAAACAGCTGCGTGAATCACATTTACCAGAAAAACCAAAGCGTACAAAAAAAATAAATTTCTCCGATAATAAATAATGCAAATAATTACCCCAAAATAACAAACACATATTATAATTTACCTTTATTAAAGAATATTGTTGGCGAAAACAGCTGCGTGAATCCCGTTTACCAGAAAAACCAAAGCCTACAAAAAAATAAATTTCTCCGATAATAAATAATGCAAATAATTACCCCAAAATAACAAACACATATTATAGTTTTACCTTTATTAAAGAATATTGTTGGCGAAAACAGCTGCGTGAATCACATTTACCAGAAAAACCAAAGCGTACAAAAAAAATAAATTTCTCCGATAATAAATAATGCAAATAATTACCCCAAAATAACAAACACATATTATAGTTTTGCCTTTATTAAAGAATATTGGCTGAACAGCGGTCAGGTGGTTAGCGCATAGAGACCAGGGTTCAATTCCACCCTCGGCCATCTCTGTGTGGAGTTTGCATGTTCTCCCCGTGCATGCGTGGGTTTTCTCCGGGTACTCCGGTTTCCTCCCACATTCCAAAAACATGCTAGGTTAATTAGCTACTCCAAAGTTAAATTAAAACAGATCGTTTTGGCAGGAAGCACAAATCAAAGGAAATACAGCTGGAATAGGTGCAGATTCTGGAAGATCTGAACGGTTTTCTGTGCGGGTTATTGTGTGTAGCTGCTTTACAGAAAAAAATTATTACGTTTGATTAATGTTCATGTTAAAGGTTAAATAACTGTTAATAGTTATCCTCCCTATGCGTGTGGAAGTGGTAAGTTTTTGGCTATTTAAGTTTAAAGGAAATAACTTGAAGGCTACCGTTTAGGTCGCTAGCTGTCTAGTTTGCGAGTTAGCATGTGTCGCAAGACCCTGCAGTTGCGCAATATGTTGTAAATAAAAAGAGTATAAATGTGACTATAGTCGTGTTTTGTCATGTCTACAGGGCTCTAATAATGCTTTGTTCATTTTAATCTGAAAAAAATAATTTGTCTACCCACCGACTATATGTGGTTTCTTAAGTTTTTATTATTTGCCGTTTTATTATTATTATTATATTTATTTATTACTGATTGATTTTCTTTATTCTTGATTTGTTTAGTTATTTTTCATCTTATTTTGTGGAGAAAAATAAAAAGTAAGATATTTGAGAACAGTGGAATGTTTTATCAGAGCTTTTCTTGTAGAAAATCAAAACCAAAGCAAAGTTTATTAATTTTTCTGTTTTTAATAAATGTGTTTTTTTTTGGTATTTTTGGAAAACCTGTCTCGCCCAGACCCTAGCTCCAGTGGCCCCCAAGTAAATTGAGTTTGAGACCCCTTGCGCTAAAGTGAGAGAAGCGTGTAAATCACATGAGAAGCCGACTCTGTAAACCGATCGAGTGTATGAAAAGTATGAAAGTTGCGTGAACATTGAAGGGGTCCGGCAGGGGTCCAGAAATAACAGTCATAATCCCACAGCCCCTCAAAGGTGCGGAGACATGCACCATGTACTCTTCTACCTCGTGAATTTTTATTAAAATTACCTTCATTATAAGACAGCGTTCATTATAAATCCAAAAAAACGCAGGTCTCTCAGGGCCCTGTGGATTAATAAGGACAGCGGTGTATTTTAAGCCGTAAACTCAGCTCTTCACTGTCCTTAATCTCCTTCCTTCTTCACGAGGCCAAATTAACACCTCTCCTCAGCTCTGACGGGACCTCATTAGCAAACTTCCAGGGAAAGAAAGAAGAGCAGAACGGAAAAGAGGAGAAAAAGGAGGGGAGCGACCAATGACAGTCACCACAGCTCTGGGATTAACCCTTTCTCCTCCTTCAGCAAAAAAAAAAAAAACTAGGTCGGGTTTCTAATCAGTCGCCTGGTTAGCGATAATTAGACGGCGAGATCGGAGAAGCAGAGAGAGGGAAAGTGGGTGGGGAACATTGAAATGAATAAGAAAAGAGAGAAACCTGTCATGTCGCAAAACACTTCAAAGGAGTTGACTTTTTCGTTAGAAGTGGCACGATGAGGGTCCAAATACCACGAGGCCTTCCGAACTGGGATGTGTGGAAGCAAAAGAAGCTACTTCGAAAATTAATTTTGCACAAACACTCCACGACTTTTTTTTTTTTTTTTTTGCCAGCTGCAAATATGTTCTTACCTAACAAACGTCTTCCCTGAGGACAGTTCACGCTAAAGCAGGGGTCTCAAACACGCGGCCCGCGGGCCAAATGTGGTCCGCAGGACACTAGTTTGAGGCCCCCGCCTTGATATGAAAGTTTAATGTTAGTGCGGCCCCGCGCAAGTTCGATATGGATGCTGTATGGTATCATGTACCCAGAAAAAATTATTACATTTGATTAATGTTCATGTTAAAGGTTAAATAACTGTTAATAGTTATCCTCCCTATCCGTGTGGAAGTGGTAAGTTTTTGGCTATTTAAGTTTAAAGGAAATAACTTGAAGGCTACCGTTTAGGTCGCTAGCTCTCTAGTTTGCGAGTTAGCATGTGTCTCGAGACATTGCAGTTGCGCAATATGTTGTAAATAACAAGGACACCAGTTTGAAGCCCCCGCCTTGATATGAAAGTTTAATGTTAGTGCGGCCCCGCGCAAGTTCGATACGGATGCTGTATGGTATCATGTACCCAGAAAAAATGATTACGTTTGATTAATGTTCATGTTAAAGGTTAAATAACTGTTAATAGTTATCCTCACTATCCGTGTGGAAGTGGTAAGTTTTTGGCTATTTAAGTTTAAAGGAAATAACTTGAAGGCTACCCTTTAGGTCGCTAGCTCTCTAGTTTGCGAGTTAGCATGTGTCTCGAGACATTGCAGTTGCGCAATATGTTGTAAATAACAAGGACACCAGTTTGAGGCCCCCGCCTTGATATGAAAGTTTAATGTTTGTGTGGCCCCGCGCAAGTTTGATATGGATGCTGTATGGTATCATGTACCCAGAAAAAAATATTACGTTTGATTAATGTTCATGTTAAAGGTTAAATAACTGTTAATAGTTATCCTCCCTATCCGTGTGGAAGTGGTAAGTTTTTGGATATTTAAGTTTAAAGGAAATAACCTGAAGGCTACCGTTTAGGTCGCTAGCTCTCTAGTTTGCGAGTTAGCATGTGTCTCGAGACCCTGCAGTTGCGCAATATGTTGTAAATAACAAGGACACTAGTTTGAGGCCCCCGCTTTGATATGAAAGTTTAATGTTAGTGCGGCCCCGCGCAAGTTCGATACGGATGCTGTATGGTATCATGTACCCGGAAAAAATTATTACGTTTGATTCATGTTCATGTTAAAGGTTAAATAACTGTTAATAGTTATCCTCCCTATCCGTGTGGAAGTGGTAAGTTTTTGGATATTTAAGTTTAAAGGAAATAACCTGAAGGCTACCGTTTAGGTCGCTAGCTCTCTAGTTTGCGAGTTAGCATGTGTCTCGAGACCCTGCAGTTGCGCAATATGTTGTAAATAACAAGGACACTAGTTTGAGGCCCCCGCCTTGATATGAAAGTTTAATGTTTGTGCGGCCCGCGCAAGTTTGATATGGATGCTGTATGGTATCATGTACCCAGAAAAAATTATTACGTTTGATTAATGTTCATGTTAAAGGTTAAATAACTGTTAATAGTTATCCTCCCTATCCGTGTGGAAGTGGTAAGTTTTTGGCTATTTAAGTTTAAAGGAAATAACTTGGAGGCTACCGTTTAGGTCGCTAGCTCTCTAGTTTGCGAGTTAGCATGTGTCTCGAGACACTGCAGTTGCGCAATATGTTGTAAATAAAAAGAGTATAAATGTGACTATAGTCGTGTTTTGTCATGTCTACAGGGCTCTAATAATGCTTTGTTCATTTTAATCTGAAAAAAAATAATTTGTCTACCCACCAACTATATGTGGTTTCTTAAGTTTTTATTATTTGTTTTATTATTATTATTATATTTATTTATTACTGATTGATTGATTTTCTTTATTCTTGATTTGTTTATTTATTTTTCATCTTATTTTATTTTTCATCCACAACTTTTTTTTTTTTTTTTGCCAGCTGCAGGCAAGCATTAGCCTATCCCGACACCGTTAGAGTCAAATAAGCTCCATCGAGCTCCACCCTGTCGCCCGCTCTGCCCCCTGAAGCAGCATGTCGAGGTCCCAGGGCTTACACTAAGGTCGCGTATGGACTACCGCTGGGTAAAGTTCACAAGCCTCTTCAAGCTGTCTGACATTATCAATAAGGTCAAAGTGTATCACAGAGGATTAAATTATAGCACTTCATAGTCAGTGTTGGGTGGAACCACGTTAAACGACCCCTTGCTGGTATTCTTTTGGCAAAAGTTGCAGCCGGTAGTAACTGGTTTGGTTCAATAAAGCAATATATAATGGGATTCCCAGGGGTGGAGCTCTAATCATGATATTTCCTCTTATTTTGTCTACTATATTGGGTAGTACGAGTGTAAAGGTGATTATAGGGGTGTTATTTCATGTCTAGAGAGCTCTAATCATGATATTTCCACTTATTTTGTCTACTATATTGGGTAATACAAGTGTAAAGGTGATTATAGGGGTGTTATTTCATGTCTAGAGAGCTCTAATCATGATATTTCCACTTATTTTGTCTACTATATTGGGTAATACAAGTGTAAAGGTGATTATAGGGGTGTTATTTCATGTCTAGAGAGCTCTAATCATGATACTTCATCTTATTCTGTCTACTATATCGGGTAGTACAAATGTAAAAGTGATTATAGGGGTGTTATTTCATGTCTCGAGAGCTCTAATCATGATATTGCCTGTTATTTTGTCGACTATATTGGGTAGTACAAGTGTAAAGGTGATTATAGGGGTGTTATTTCATGTCTAGAGAGCTCTAATCATTATATTTCCTCTTATTGTGTCTACTATATTGGGTAGTACAAGTGTAAAGGTGATTATAGGGGTGTTATTTCATGTCTAGAGAGCTCTAATCATTATATTTCCTCTTATTGTGTCTACTATATTGGGTAGTACAAGTGTAAAGGTGATTATAGGGGTGTTATTTCATGTCTAGAGAGCTCTCATCATGATGTTTCCTCTTGTTTTGTCTACTATATTGGATAGTACAAGTGTAAAGGTGATTATAGGGGTGTTATTTCATGTCTAGAGAGCTCTAATCATGATGTTTCCTTTTATTTTGTCTACTATATTTTGGTAGTACAAGTGTAAAGGTGATTATAGGGGTGTTATTTCATGTCTAGAGAGCTCTAATCATGATATTTCCTCTTATTTTGTCTACTATATTGGGTAGTACAAGTGTAAAGGTGATTATAGGGGTGTTATTTCATGTCTAGAGAGCTCTAATCATGATATTTCCTCTTATTTTGTCTACTATATTGGATAGAACAAATGAAAGGTGATTATAGGGGTGTTATTTCATGTCTAGAGAGCTCTAATCATGATGTTTCCTCTTATTTTGTCTACTATATTTTGGTAGTACAAGTGTAAAGGTGATTATAGGGGTGTTATTTCATGTCTAGAGAGCTCTAATCATGATGTTTCCTCTTATTTTGTCAACTATATTGGGTAGTACGAGTGTGAAGGTGATTATAGGGGTGTTATTTCATGTCTAGAGAGCTCTAATCATTATATTTCCTCTTATTGTGTCTACTATATTGGGTAGTACAAGTGTAAAGGTGATTATAGGGGTGTTATTTCATGTCTAGAGAGCTCTAATCATGATATTTCCTCTTATTTTGTCTACTATATTGGGTAGTACGAGTGTAAAGGTGATTATAGGGGTGTTATTTCATGTCTAGAGAGCTCTAATCATTATATTTCCTCTTATTGTGTCTACTATATTGGGTAGTACAAGTGTAAAGGTGATTATAGGGGTGTTATTTCATGTCTAGAGAGCTCTAATCATGATATTTCCTCTTATTTTGTCTACTATATTGGGTATTACGAGTGTAAAGGTGATTATAGGGGTGTTATTTCATGACTAGAGAGCTCTAATCATGATATTTCCTCTTATTTTGTCTACTATATTGGATAGAACAAATGAAAGGTGATTATAGGGGTGTTATTTCATGTCTAGAGAGCTCTAATCATTATATTTCCTCTTATTGTGTCTACTATATTGGGTAGTACAAGTGTAAAGGTGATTATAGGGGTGTTATTTCATGTCTAGAGAGCTCTAATCATGATATTTCCTCTTATTTTGTCTACTATATTGGGTAGTACAAGTGTAAAAATGATTATAGGGGTGTTATTTCATGTCTAGAGAGCTCTAATCATGATATTTTCTCTTATTTTGTCTACTATATTGGGTAGTACAAGTGTAAAGGTGATTATAGGGGTGTTATTTCATGTCTAGAGATCTCTAATCATGATGTCTCCTCTTATTGTGTTTACTATATTGGGTAGTACAAGTGTAAAGGTGATTATAGGGGTGTTATTTCATGTCTAGAGAGCTCTAATCATGATGTTTCCTCTTATTTTGTCTACTAAATTTTAGTAGTACAAATGTAAAGATGATTATAGGGGTGTTATTTCATGTCTGGAGAGCTCTAATCATGATGTTTCCTCTTATTTTGTCTACTATATTTGGTAGTACAAGTGTAAAGGTGATTATAGGGGTGTTATTTCATGTCTAGAGAGCTCTAATCATGATGTTTCCTCTTATTTTGTCTACTATATTGGGTAGTACGAGTGTAAAGGTGATTATAGGGGTGTTATTTCATGTCTAGAGAGCTCTAAACATGATGTTTCCTCTTATTTGTTCTACTATATTGGGTAGCACAAGTGTAAAGGTGATTATAGGGGTGTTATTTCATGTCTAGAGAGCTCTAATCATGATGTTTCCTCTTATTTTGTCTACTATATTTTGGTAGTACAAGTGTAAAGGTGATTATAGGGGTGTTATTTCATGTCTAGAGAGCTCTAATCATGATGTTTCCTCTTATTTTGTCTACTATATTTTGGTAGTACAAGTGTAAAGGTGATTATAGGGGTGTTATTTCATGTCTAGAGAACTCTAATCATGATATTTCCTTTTATTTTGTCTAGTGTATTGGGTAGTATAAGTGTAAGGGCGATTATAGGGGTGTTATTTCATGCCTGGAGAGCTCTAACCATGATAAACATATATAGAAGGTTGTAAATGAGTTTTCTATGCTCAAATTAAATATTAAATTCATAAATAAGGAATCCTGCTTTGTGGGGGTTCCTTGTCACGGCCGGGTGTTGAACCAATGAACAGTGATAAACACACCTCTCATTATTTAAAAAAAAAACCTGTCTCTTGTCTATTTTGAAGCTAGCAGAAAAACTCCCTTGACACTAATTGAATTACTTTTTCGGGAAAGTAACTAGTAGCTTTATGTAATTACTTTTTGAAAGTCATTTGCCCAGCCGTGCGCATTAAAAAGCACCAGAAGCTGCCTGAATAAAAATGTGTGTAGGTTACACAGGGGAAACCAAAAGACACCTAAAGGGGACTACAGCTAACAAGAAAAAAAAAAAGGAAGAAAAATAATGGCTCATTATCAGCCATCTATTTTATCTACTGTGGAACATCTCTAGACTCCCAGTTGTCAAACATCAATGGCGCTTAAATGAATCCTGGGGGTTCCTGTTTGCACAATAAAGATATGGAAGGCTGCTTCTGATATTTGTGCAACTTTACAGTCGCTCTAATTGAATTAGAACTCAAATCAGCCAACATTTTGTGCAGCATAGTATTGAACGTAATCGCTGTTGCCAGGGAACACGCTTGCTTGGACGCAGTCAATTATAAAGCATTAAAAAGAAGCTGCCAATAATCACTTCCAAGAGAGCCAAACAATCCATTGCATTGTGTTCTCAAGTTTTACCAGCGATGGTGCTTTCAGGTTAGAGTCCAGCAGGAGTTTTGAGGAGAAGAGAGAAGGTTTAAAAAAACCAGGAACATGTTTGTGGTATCATTTCCATAAGTGTCTGCTTTGCGAACCATAACGCAGCACACAAACGTGATTTATGACCTTGGTTTAATGGATGAAGCAGAGACGTGGTAGGTATCAGATGACTTTTTCAATATGGCACCGTCAGACAGGGTGGGGGGGGGGGACAGCGAATGCACCATCTCAACAGGAAATGAGGGCTTGTCTCGGCAAGAAAATATGAGAAGCGAGATATCTGATCATCTAATGGCAGATAGATGCTACTTCACTTTGACAGAAAAGGCATCAGTCAATAAGCACCCGATGAGCGAGCGGTAAGATGAAATGTATGCAATGGATTCCTCCACCGTATCTATGAAATCATTCCTGCTAGACAGAAGCGCACGTGGTGCTCGGGATAGATCTAACTAAATCAATCTGTGGTTCCAGGAACAAATAAAATCGATTATTTTGGCTGAAAATGGGTTTTGTAAAATGTGAAAAAAAGTCAATCACTCACCTGGGCTTGGAAACTCTTGAGAACTGGTGCCACCATCTCCCGGACTTCCTGTGTAAAGATTAAAAATATATTTTTTTTTATTATAAACGCAACAAAAACAGTTTTGGTTCCCATCTTTCATGATGTTAACTCCACCCATCCATTTTCTATACCGCTTATCGTCACTCGGGTGGAGCCTATCCCAGCTGACTTCAAACGAGAGGCGGGGTACACCCTGGACTGGTGGCCAGCCAATCACAGGGCATATATAGACAAACAACCATTCACACTCACATTCATACCTATGGACAATTTGGAGTCCTGATTAAGCCTCGAATCCAGGGAATCGAACCCTGGTCTTTTAGTCCATTTAGGACTGAACCGATTCCTCGGTTAATTGAAACATACATACATAAAGGGTCGTGGGTATGCTGGAGCCTATCCCAGCTGTCTTGGGGTGAGAGGCGGGGTACACCCTGGACTGGTGGCCAGCCAATCACAGGGCACATGAATATTTATAGAGATCTCTAGACATGAAATAACACCCCTATAGTCATCTTTGCACACATATAACCCATTATAGTTGACCCTTCACTGTTTTTCATTCATTCATTTTGTACCGCTTATCCTCACGAGGGTCGCGGGGGTGCTGGAGCCTATCCCAGCTGTCTTCGGGCGAGAGGCGGGGTACACCCTGGACTGGTGGCCAGCCAATCACAGGGCACATATAGATAAACAACCATTCACACTCACATTCATACCTATGGACAATTTGGAGTCCTGATTAAGCCTTGAATCCAGGGAATCGAACCCTGGTCTTTTAGTCCATTTAGGACTGAACCGATTCCTCGGTTAATTGAAACATACATACATAAAGGGTCGTGGGTATGCTGGAGCCTATCCCAGCTGTCTTGGGGTGAGAGGCGGGGTACACCCTGGACTGGTGGCCAGCCAATCACAGGGCACATGAATATTTATAGAGATCTCTAGACATGAAATAACACCCCTATAGTCATCTTTGCACTCATATAACCCATTATAGTTGACCCTTCACTGTTTTTCATTCATTCATTTTCTACCGCTTATCCTCACGAGGGTTGCGGGGGGTGCTGGAGCCTATCCCAGCTGTCTTCGGGCGAGAGGCGGGGTACACCCTGGACTGGTGGCCAGCCAATCACAGGGCACATATAGACAAACAACCATTCACACTCACATTCATACCTATGGACAATTTGGAGTCCCAATTAAGCCTCAAACCCAGGGAATCGAACCCTGGTCTTTTAGTCCATTTAGAACTGAACCGATTCCTCGGTCAATTGAAACATCCATCCATACATTTTCTATACCGTTTATCCTCACAAGGGTCGTGGGTATGCTGGAGCCTATCCCAGGTACACCCTGGACTGGTGGCCAGCCAATCACAGGGCACATATAGACAAACAACCATTCACACTCACATTCATACCTATGGACAATTTGGAGTGGCCAATTAAGCCTTGAACCTAGGGAATCGAACCCTGGTCTTTTAGTCCATTTAGGACTGAACCGACATTTTCTATACCGCTTATCCTTACCAGGGGCATGGGTATGCTTGTCCATAGGTGTGAATGTGAGTGTGAATGGTTGTTTGTCTATATGTGCCCTGTGATTGGCTGGCCACCACTCCAGGGTGTACCCCGCCTCTCGCCCGAAGACAGCTGGGATAGGCACCAGCACCCCCGCGACCCTTAGCGGGAGAAAATGAATGAATGAATTAATGAATATTGCCAAAAAATAAATGTATAAAAAACACCAATATTATATATATAATAATTTTTAAAAAATACTTAAAATATTAATTTCGATGTATTTTGATTTCTATTAGTTTACATATTTTTATTACATTTTTTAAATATGGAAAAAATAATTTTATTACTGGGCTGCACGGCGGTTAATTAGCGACTCCAAATTGTCCGTAGGTCTGAATGTGAGTGTGATTGGTTGTTTGTCTATATGTGCCCTGTGATTGGCTAGCCACCAGTCTAGGGTGTACTCCGCCTCTCGCTTGAAGACAGCTGGGATAGGCTCCAGCATACCCGTGACACTTGTGAGGATAAACGATATAAAAACGGCAATACGGCACTTCATGGTTGTATTTTTTCATCTTAAAACGGCATCAAACATGTTCTCTTCTATTGTAGAGTTGCATCATCACCTTTTTGTACCACTCGGGCAAAAAAAACGAGAAATCTTGTCATGTTTTAATCCCTGCAAAACGAGACCTTGTGACATCCCTGACGTTAAGTCTTGCATCAGTGCAATAGAAGGGCAACAGAATCTAGTACTGGTAAGCGTTACTACAGTATTATGTAGTATTTGTTACTACCGAAATGCATAAATCCTTGTACAAAGTGGATTGTGACAACGACTTAAGAGTGTGTCTGAAGGGATTTGGAAGCTCACCTCCGGTACATTTCTCCTGAACTCCCTGCTCAGTTCTACCAGATGTCGATGGCAGTCTTCACTCTCCTCTTGTCGACCCGCCAGCTCAGACGCGACAGAGTTGAGCTCTCTCTGCAAGCACACGAAAAAAAAAAAAAAAAACGAAGAAGTGAGCAGTGAACAGTGAACAGTGAACAGTGAGACGAAGAGCAATTTAATCTACGGTAAAACGGTGTGCATGAACATAAAAGATATAATAGGAAAATAGAATGAATATTACGGGAGTAATCATAATGATCCTGTAGCACTAATACTTACAGGCAGCCTTTAGCCATAAATAATTAAAGCGAATAAATCCAATGCCTGCATAGCACAAGGCCTTTTAGATAATCAGTACTTGAAATAATCAATATACTTGCAACAGCCATGCAGCGAGCGCCAGTGAGGGGCAGGGCAGAGAAGTGGGGGGGGGGGGGGGGGGGGGGGGGGGGGGTTGGGGGAGGGCGGTGGAGAGTCACGTGTAGAAAACCAATAACCTGACAAATACCCTTATGGAGAAACGGAGCTTCGACTGTTCCAATTAAACCAGGCCAATGCGTCATGAAATCTATTTTTCTATCTTTATATTGATTGGCAATATTTGGGAAACACTAACCACAACTTTAATGCAGGGGTCTCAAAGTCAATTTACTTGGGGGGGGGGCACTGGAGCTAGGGTCTGGGTGAGAGACTGGGCTGCATCAGGTTTTCCAAAAAAAAAAAAAAAAAAAAAACACATTTATACTCTTTTTATTTACAACATATTGCGCAACTGCAGGGTCTTGAGACACATGCTAACTCGCAAAACTAGAGAGCTAGCGACCTAAACGGTAGCCTTCAAGTTATTTCCTTTAAACTTAAATAGCCAAAAAATTACCACTTCCACACGGATAGGGAGGTTAACGATTAACAGTTATTTAACCTTTAACATGAACATTAATCAAAAGTAATAATTTTTTCTGGGTACATGATACCATACAGCATCCATATCAAACTTGCGCGGGCCGCGCTAACATTAAACTTCCATATCAAGGCGGGGGACTCAAACTAGTGTCCTTGTTATTTACAACATATTGCGCAACTGCAGGGTCTTGAGACACATGCTAACTCGCAAACTAGAGAGCTAGCGACCTAAACGGTAGCCTTCAAGTTATTTCCTTTAAACTTAAATAGCCAAAAAATTACCACTTCCACACGGATAGGGAGGATAACTATTAACAGTTATTTAATCTTTAACATGAACATTAATCAAACGTAATAATTTTTTCTGGGTACATGATACCATACAGCATCCATATCAAACTTGCGCGGGCCGCGCTAACATTAAACTTTCATATCAAGGCGGGGGACTCAAACTAGTGTCCTTGTTATTTACAACATATTGCGCAACTGCAGGGTCTTGAGAGACATGCTAATTCGCAAAACTGGAGAGCTAGCCACCTAAACGGTAGCCTTCAAGTTATTTTCTTTGAACTTAAATAGCCAAAAACTTACCACTTCCACATGGATAGGGAGGATAACTATTAACAGTTATTTAACCTTTAACATGAACATTAATCAAACGTAATATTTTTTTCTGGGTACATGATACCACACAGCATCCATATCAAACTAGTGTCCTGCGGGCCACATTTGGCCCGCGGGCCGCGTGTTTGAGACCCCTGGTTTAATTTTTTTTTTTTTTTTTGTCACATACCGAAGTAGGAGGTGATATGAGCATCCAATGACATAATAGGTACCATAGTAAGTCGGCCAAGTCGACCATTCGCTACAACAACCACGCTCGCTGCAGTTACTTCATTATGGTCTTGTGCACACTGCTTGTTTACGTCGTTATAGGAAAACGAGAGCTCCACCCAGGCAACGTGTCTGATCCACTATTCAGAGCTGTCTGTGTAGCTGGCCCCTTCATCAGAACCTTGCATTCATGCTGGACTCTGCTGCACTGCACGCTATCCGCAAATCCAATATTATCGATCAGTCATCCAATTCCCAGCTCTTTCAGCAAAGTGTAAAAAAAAAAAAAAAAGAAAGGAGATTCTAAAGTCTACTTTGCTATACTAAGCATGGAATGAACAGACAGCTGTATGTTCACCTTCTTTTCATTTTCTACTGACATTCATTACAATTGACTGGGAGTTTTTTTTTTTTTTTTCTTGTAAAAAAAACTAGAGTACAATAGAAAAGCGGCGCCGGGGATTCAAATTAGCACTTTGGATTTATATACGACACGGGGAAATTCAATTGACTGCCTTTTAATTAATGTGCAGTCTTACTTAAAGGCAATTTAATAAATCATCACATGAGGAAAAAAGGGCGCAAAAGGACAGGATGAGACTTCAACCTCAGCGCTCTCGTGGGACAGTGGCAGGCTGTCGGTCAGGGCTGTTAATTTGAAGGGCTACCGGTTCAAGTCCCCGGACTGACAAGTCACTGAGCAACTTGGACGACTGGAATCTTATTGTTATATTCCAGTCATCACTTTTACAACTTGGCAAATGAGGCCTGGAACAACTGCAGTTAGAAATCGAAATTGTGGTTTGTACTGCGTTACATGCAGATATATATATACATATATATTATATATATATATATATATATACATATACGTATATTTACTATCATTTACTATATATATCATCCGCCACTAATTGTGGTTAATTGGTTATATAAGTCAATTCCACAAAACTGGATTCTTTATTTATAAATACAATATTTATAGAGATCTCTAGACATGAAATAACACCCCTATAGTCATCTTTCCACTCTTATTATGCATTATAGTTGACCCTTCACTGTTTTTCATTCATTCATTTTCTACCGCTTATCCTCACGAGGGAGCTGGAGCCTATCCCAGCTGTATTTGGGTGAGAGGCGCTGGAGCCTATCCCAGCCTATCCCAGCTGTCTTTGGGTGAGAGGCGCTGGAACCTATCCCAGCCTATCCCAGTTGTCTTCGGGCGAGAGGCGCTGGAGCCTATCCCATCTGTCTTCGGGCGAGAGGCGCTGGAGCCTACCCCAGCCTATCCCAGCTGTATTCGGGCGAGAGGCGCTGGAACCTATCCCAGCCTATCCCAGCTGTCTTCGGGCGAGAGGCGGGGTACACCCTGGACTGGTGGCCAGCCAATCACAGGGCACATATAGACAAACAACCATTCACACTCACATTCATACCTATGGACAATTTGGAGTCGCTAATTAACCTAGCATGTTTTTTTTTTAGCATGTGGGAGGAAACCGGAGTACCCGGAGAAAACCCACGCATGCACGGGGAGAACATGTAAACTCCACACAGAGATGCCCGAGCGGGTATTTGAACACGGGTCTCCTAGCTGCGAGACCTGGCAAAACGGCAACGGCAACAGAGTCAACTATAATGGGTAATATGAATGGAAAGATGACTATAGGGGTGTTATTTCATGTCTAGAGGGCTCTATAAATATTAATTCATTCATTCATTCATTTTTTACCGCTTATCCGCACGAGGGTCACGGGGGGTGCTGGAGCCTATCCCAGCTGTCTTCGGGCGAGAGGCAGGGTACACCCTGGACTGGTGGCCAGCCAATCACAGGGCACATATAGACAAACAACCATTCACACTCACATTCATACCTATGGACAATTTGGAGTCGCTAATTAACCTAGCATGTTTTTGGAATGTGGGAGAAAACCCACGCATGCACGGGGAGAACATGCAAACTCCACACAGAGATGCCCGAGCGGGGAATTGAACACGGGTCTCCTAGCTGCGAGACCTGTCAAAACGGCAACAGCAACATATAATAATATCAACTATAATTAATAATGTTGGCAAGTAAAACAGTCAAATGCCCTATTGGGTCCTAATTCAGGAAATAAAAACACATTAATTTTCATGCATTAACTCTACTAGCATGTTGGAAATTGACATGATGTGGGCCATTCCGGGTCAACTGTACAGTAACCCAAGAGACTAAAGCTATAAAAGGATAATGCGACAAGACTTTCTAAGTTTCCGTTGGTTATTACAGTCCATCTTAGGCTGAGCTGTCCTAAAGATTAGAGAGTCTTTCAAAATCCAGCCAACCTCCACGAGAGACTCCGATGGCCAAAAGCTTACCAAACCTAAATTCCTCCAAATGTGACTTGGAGTGGATTTTAGAAGTACTTTGATATTATGATTTTAAGTCAGGGAAGCATCCTGGAATTTTGTACATCATTAAAAGCGAGGGGAAAAAAGTCATCCCCTTTTTTTTTGACATTTCAGAACAAATAACGTCATAACTAGGGTAAATTAAAAGTACATTATCATAATTTTATTATAATTACCATGTGGAACTAGAGAGCCTCCAGAAATTTTTTTTTGCTGAGTAAAATGTGAGGCTGCACGGTGAACGAGTGGTTAGCACGCAGGCCTCACAGCTAGGAGACCCGAGTTCAATTCCACCCTCGACCATCTCTGTGTGGAGTTTGCATGTTCTCCCCGTGCATGTTGTTATTATGATACTAACATAATAACATAACAACACTTGTCTACTATATTTTGGTAGTACAAGTGTAAATGTGATTATAGGGGTGTTATTTCATGTCTAGAGAGCTCTAATCTTGATATTTCCTTTTATTTTGTCTACTATATTGAGTAGTACAAGTGTAAAGGTGATTATAGGGGTGTTATTTCATGTCTAGAGAGCTCTAATCATGATATTTCCTCTTATTTTTACTACTACATTGAGTAGTACAAGTGTAAAGGTGATTATAGGGGTGTTATTTCATGTCTAGAGAGCTCTAATCATGATGTTTCCTCTTATTTTGTCTACTATATTGGGTAGTACAAGTGTAAAGGTGATTATAGGGGTGTTATTTCATGTGTAGAGAGCTCTAATCATGATATTTCCTCTTTTTTGTGTCTACTATATTGGGTAGTACAAGTGGAAAGGTGATTATAGGGGTGTTATTTCATGTCTAGAGAGCTCTAATCATGATATTTCCTCTTATTTTGTCTACTATATTGGGTAGTACAAGTGTAAAGGTGATTATAGGGGTGTTATTTCATATCTAGAGAGCTCTAATCCTGATATTTCCTCTTATTTTGTCTACTATATTGGGTAGTACAAGTGTAAAGGTGATTATAGGGGTGTTATTTCATGTCTAGAGAGCTCTAATTGTGATATTTCCTCTTATTTTGTCTACCATATTGGGTAGTACAAGTGTAAAGACGATTATAGGGGTGTTATTTCATGTCTAGAGAGCTCTAATCAAGATATTTCCTCTTATTTTGTCTACTATATTGGGTAGTACAAGTGTAAAGGTGATTATAGGGGTGTTATTTCATGTCTAGAGAGCTCTCATCATGATGTTTCCTCTTATTTTGTCTACTATATTGGGTAGTACAAGTGTAAAGGTGATTATAGGGGTGTTATGTCATGTCTAGAGAGCTCTAGTCATGATATTTCCTCTTATTTTGTCTACTATATTTTAGTAGTACAAATGTAAAGATGATTATGGGGTGTTATTTCATGTCTAGAGAGCTCTAATCGTGATATTTCCTTTTATTTTGTCTACTATTTTGAGTGGTACAAGTGTAAAGGCGATTATAGGGGTGTTATTTCATGTCTAGAGAGCTCTAATCATGATATTTCCTCTTATTTTGTCTACTATATTGGGTAGTACAAGTGTAAAGGTGATTATAGGGGTGTTATTTCATGTCTAGAGAGCTCTAATCATGATATTTCCTCTTATTTTGTCTACTATATTGGGTAGTACAAGTGTAAAGGTGATTATAGGGGTGTTATTTCATGTCTAGAGAGCTCTAATCATGGTATTTCCCCTTATTTTGTCTACTATTTTGATATTTTGAGTAGTACAAGTGTAAAGGTGATTATAGGGGTGTTATTTCATGTCTAGAGAGCTCTAATCGTGATATTTCCTTTTATTTTGTCTACTATTTTGAGTAGTACAAGTGTAAAGGTGATTATAGGGGTGTTATTTCATGTCTAGAGAGCTCTAATCATGGTATTTCCCCTTATTTTGTCTACTCTATTGGGTAGTACAAATGTAAAGGCGATTATAGGGGTGTTATTTCATGTCTAGAGAGCTCTAATCATGACATTTTTTAATCTACCAGAAAAACTCCCTTGACACTAATTCAATTACTTTTTTGGGAAAGTATAGGTATTTTTATTTGGATTGATTTTAGTTGGTTTGTTGTGCTTTGGATGTTTTTCATGTTCAAAATAAAGAAGAAAAAAAAAGTAACTAGTAGCTTTATGGAATGGTTTGAAAATACAAGTACAGTACATAGTTCTTAAAGGCTTTTAAACTGAAAAATGAGTTAAGTTTGCCATAAAAAAAAAAGAAGACGGTCTCTTTAATCATTTGACAGGTTTTAAAAAGGGCACGTGGGACCAAATTTTGAGTGTGTGGCAGTCGGGTCAATACAGAGCTCCTGTCATTAAGCCTCTGCCAGTCAAACATCCAGCCATAATTGATGAATGACCCCCTGGGAGAGCAAACCTGTCATGTGGGTTGAAGGGACAGGAAAGAGGGAATTTGCACACAGATTCAGTCCTTGTGTCCTTAGGTCAACGTGTGAGGGGATAGCTCAGTGGCTTCTGACTATGAAACAAAGACCAAGAAGCTAGAAGCTTAGTGGCTTTAATATGATAGACCTCTAGCTTATTGGATGCCGGAAAATGGGTTTAAAGCTCAAAGTGTTGCTGAATGCCGCAGAAGAAAACAGTTTCAACATAAAATAAATGTGTTCTTTGACATAAAAGGTTGGATGTTTTCTGCAAAAAAAAAAAAAACATCCCAATATTGACCCCACCCAGTAGCGATTTGATTAGTATAATTTTCCGTGCTTCTGATTCCATGCGACAATTAGAATGATACAATACAATTTGACTCAAAGACTATAATCCAGGGGTCTCAAACACGCGGCCCGTGGGTCAAATGTGGCCCGCAGGACACTAGTTTGAGGCCCCCGCTTTGATATGAAAGTTTAATGTTAGTGCGGCCCGCGCAAGTTTGATATGAATGCTGTATGGTATCATGTAATCAGAAAAAATTATTACGTTTGATTAATGTTCATGTTAAAGGTTAAATAACTGTTAATAGTTATCCTCCCTATCCGTGTGGAAGTGGTAAGTTTTTGCCTTTTTAAGTTGAAAGGAAATAACTTGAAGGCTACCGTTTAGGTCGCTAGCTCTCTAGTTTGTGAGTTAGCATGTGTCTCAAGACCCTGCAGTTGCGCAATATGTTGTAAATAACAAGGACACTAGTTTGAGGCCCCCGCCTTGATATGAAAGTTTAATGTTATTGCGGCCCGCGCAAGTTTGATATGGATGCTGTATGGTATCATGTACCCAGAAAAAATTATTACGTTTGATTAATGTTCATGTTAAAGGTTAAATAACTGTTAATAGTTATCCTCCCTATCCGTGTGGAAGTGGTAAGTTTTTGGCTATTTAAGTTTAAAGGAAATAACTTGAAGGCTACCGTTTAGGTCGCTAGCTCTCTAGTTTGCGAGTTAGCATGTGTCTCAAGACCTCGCAGTTGCGCAATATGTTGTAAATAAAAAGATTATAAATGTGACTATAGTCGACAGAAAGTGACACTGGGCATTCAGAGTTGAGTTTCAGCTTTGCGTAGGTAGCGGCCGCATTAGTAGCCCGTGTTTTTATTTGGGATTATTGTGTCTGTTGTGAGATCATTCAAACCTGGTCTGGTGCTTGTGTGTCTCACAATTGATTTAGCCATTTTTTTATGCTTAGAAATTATTACTATTAAATTTGCTTAAATATGCATATTTTTTGACTTAAGTGAGCCCTGTCGAAGATTAATTTCTGTAGAATTCTATTCTATTCGATTAATTCACAAAACATTTTGATTTATGAATGAATATATTTCTGAAAAACCGTAATAGAGTGAAACCATGAAATTCCAATTGGGTTAAGATTCCCAGAACTGCTACCTCTGACCTAACCTTTTCATGCAAGGGAATTACGGATGTATGTAAACTGCTTCCCCACACAATAATTAGCATTTCTTTATTATTAAACATGCAATGAAGCTAATTTGTGAACACTGTCAAGCCTATACGATCGATTGCTGACCTTGAAATCAATATATTGTACGTACACCCCCCATAAGGGAGGACTCGCGGAGGCTTCGGTCGAATCGAAGTATAAAATCGATACATTGACATCGACGAGGAATCGTTACATTCATACAACAACGCCAAGATGACTCGAGTGCTGCACATTAAGAGGGCTCGGGTTTATGCCTCAGTAACGACTGCAGGGCGTGGTACCGTCGGCTGATATATGAACAAAGCCCTTGCAAAATGGCGGCGGTAATATATCTGCAATAAAGAACCGAGCTCTAAGTATTATGACGAGAAAACGGACATCAAATATGACAAGTTTCAGCAGGTTTTGAGCTCGGTGATATTTTCAACAAAGCAAGTATAGATGCGCTGATTTTCTGCGGAAGTGGAAGCGTTCTAGGAAAAATGCAGGATTCACTAATTAACTGCATAGAGAGGCTGTGACACTGATTCATTAAATGAGGCATCTTGATTACATCTGTAGTAGTAAGCTATTTTTTAGCCTCTCGCAAAGACGGCGGTGGAAAAATGTTGACAAGTAAGGTACCGCGCAGAGGTGGGCTGAGTTAAAATCACTATTGTGCGCACAGGGCTTGGACAGCACAAATTAAAGTACAAGGGGGGGGGAAAAAAAAGGAGAGAGGAAAATGCAGATTGGGTATTATTTTTCTTTTTGTATCCCATCTAATTGCAATCATAGGCAGATGTCGGAAACTGTGACAGCATCAGCAGAATTGCTGCTGAGAGCACAGAATCTTTGTCTGAAAATAATCAGACATTCTGTGTGCTGCTGTTTGTTATAATGGTAATCGATGCTGGAGGCTTTGAATTCCGTCAATTTATAGATCCACTCTGTTCTGCCTGGTGACTGTACTGCTTCACAACCCCCCACTGCACCCATGCAAAAACACAGGCACTCACACACATATATATACACATACACACAGAATTGGGTTTAAAAGTGTAGCACAGGGGTCTCAAACTCAATTTACTTGGGGGCCACTGGAGCTAGGGTCTGGGTGAGACTGGGCCGCATCAGGTTTTCAAAAAAAAAACAAAAAAAAATTAAAAAAAATAAAATTTTCTACAAGAAAAGCTCTGATAAAATCTCAAATATCTTACTTTTTATTTTTCTACTCAAAATAAGATGAAAAATAAATAAACAAATCAAGAATAAAGAAAATCAATCAATCATTAATAAATAAATAAATATTATAATAATAATAAAACAGCAAATAATAAAAACTTAAGAAACCACATATAGTTCGCGGGTAGACAAATTATTTTTTTCAGATTAAAATGAACAAAGCATTATTAGAGCCCTGTAGACATGACAAAACACGACTATAGTCACATTTATACTCTTTTTATTTACAACATATTGCGCAACTGCAGGGTCTTGAGACACATGCTAATTCGCAAAACTAGAGAGCTAGCGACCTAAACGGTAGCCTCCAAGTTATTTCCTTTACACTTAAAAAAGCCAAAAACGTACCACTTCCACACGGATAGGGAGGATAACTATTAACAGTTATTTAACCTTTAACATGAACATTAATCAAACGTAATAATTTTTTCTGGGTACATGATACCATACAGCATCCGTATCAAACTTGCGTGGACCGTGCTAACATTAAACTTTCATATCAAGGCGGGCGCCTCAAACTAGTGTCCTTGTTGTTTACAACATATTGCGCAACTGCAGGGTCTCGAGACACATGCTAACTCGCAAACTCGGGAGCTAGCGACCTAAACGGTAGCCTTCAAGTTATTTCCTTTAAACTTAAAAAAGCCAAAAACTTACCACTTCCACACGGATAGGGAGGATAACTATTAACAGTTATTTAACCTTTAACATGAACATTAATCAAACGTAATAATTTTTTCCGGGTACATGATACCATACAGCATCCATATCAAACTTGCGCGGGGCCGCACTAACATTAAACTTTCATATCAAGGCGGGGGCCTCAAACTAGTGTCCTTGTTATTTACAACATATTGCACAACTGCAGGGTCTTGAGACACATGCTAACTCGCAAACTAGAGAGCTAGCGACCTAAACGGTAGCCTTCAAGGTATTTCCTTTAAACTTAAATAGCCAAAAACTTATCCTCCCTATCCGTGTGGAAGTGGTAACTATTAACAGTTATTTAACCTTTAACATGAACATTAATCAAACGTAATAATTTTTTTCTGGGTACATGATACCATACAGCATCCGTATCAAACTTGCGCGGGGCCGCGCTAACATTAAACTTTCATATCAAGGCGGGGGCCTCAAACTAGTGTCCTTGTTATTTACAACATATTGCGCAACTGCAGGGTCTCGAGACACATGCTAACTCGCAAACTAGAGAGCTAGCAACCTAAACGGTAGCCTTCAAGTTATTTCCTTTACACTTAAAAAAGCCAAAAACTTACCACTTCCACACGGATAGTGAGGATAACTATTAACAGTTATTTAACCTTTAACATGAACATTAATCAAACGTAATAATTTTTTCTGGGTACATGATACCATACAGCATCCATATCAAACTTGCGCGGGCCGCGCTAACATTAAACTTTCATATCAAGGCGGGGGCCTCAAACTAGTGTCCTTGTTGTTTACAACATAGTATTGCGCAACTGCAGCGTCTTGAGACACATGCTAACTCGCAAAACTAGAGAGCTAGCGACCTAAACGGTAGCCTTCAAGTTATTTCCTTTAAACTTAAATAGCCAAAAACTTACCACTTCCACACGGATAGGGAGGATAACTATTAACAGTTATTTAACCTTTAACATGAACATTAATCAAACGTAATAATTTTTTCTGGGTACATGATACCATACAGCATCCATATCAAACTTGCGCGGGCCGCACTAACATTAAACTTTCATATCAAGGCGGGGGCCTCAAAGTAGTGTCCAGCGGACCACATTTGGCCCGCGGGCCGCATGTTTGAGACCCCTGATTTTGAGACAAAATAGTAGCTGTGTGCACATGCTGTCCATGTTTAGACATATGGTGCAAAAAAAAAAAAAAACAGGGCAGGGCAAGGACCGGTGTGTGATTAAGATAAGTGTAGTTCCCTTTCATATGAACCTTATCACCACCCAGACACAAGACCGTCCATAGCTGCCTGAGATTAGCCCTGCCACATTTGAGAAGTGAGGGGGGGGGACTGATCAATAAATCAAACTACCACAATCAATGTGTCCAATCATTGCAGTCTAGTCTGGACATTACATGCAAACGTTCTCATTCCCGCCAGGCATGGAGCGGATTGGGGGAGCATTTTGTCTGTATGACAAAAACCTAAATCTTATCTGCCCAAAAAAAAAAAAAAAAGGATGTGTGGTTTTTTGAGACAGAAAGTATCCAGACAAAGGGGGCGGAGAGACTCTGACCTCCATGACCCGGCGCTCGGAACGCGAGACGAGCATGCGGGTTCTTGACAGGGAAGCACTGGGGGTGCTGCTATCACCTGGCATGTCCCTCCATCTGTTTACCCCCGGCTGCTGTTCCTTTAATTTAACTCGAGCTGCCCCGATTCACGCTTCCATCGCAATATTCAAACGTTGCAAAATATGTATTAATACAAGTTCATTCATTTCTTGCTTGATGGCAGCAACCCAAAAGTGGAATTTTGAAATTTTTACACTCAGGATTCATGAATCCATATATACGGTTTATCAATAAAGCGTGATGACATTTCAAGACCGTTGTACCGTTTCAACATGCAATTACTGATACATTGGAAAAGGCTTAAGTCGCTCATATTTATGTCGAAAACCCGTCCATGTCCACCAACTCATCAAGTCATGGTCTGCTGTGTTCTTATTACTGAAAAGTACCCGCTTAAGTCCATGTCCACCTACACCAGGGTTCTCAAACTCAATTTACTTGGGGGACACTTGAGATAGAGTCTGGGCAAGGCTGGGCCACATCAGGTTTTCAAAAAAAAAAACCAAAAAAACGCATTTATTAAAAACAGAAAAATATACAAAGTTTTTCAGTGCTTTGGTTCCGATTTTCTACAATAAAAGCTCTGATAAAACATTCCACTGTTCTCAAATATCTTAATTTTTATTTTTCTGCACAAAATAAGATGAAAAATAAATAAACAAATCAAGAATAAAGAAAATCAATCAGTAATAAATAAATATCATAATAATAATAAAACAGCAAATAATAAAAACTTAAGAAACCACATATAGTTGGTGGGTAGACAAATTATTTTTTTCAGATTAAAATGAACAAAGCATTATTAGAGCCCTGTAGACATGACAAAACACGACTATAGTCACATTTATACTCTTTTTATTTACAACATATTGCGCAACTGCAGGGTCTTGAGACACATGCTAACTCGCAAACTAGAGAGCTAGCGACCTAAACGGTAGCCTTCAAGTTATTTCCTTTAAACCTAAAAAAGCCAAAAAATTACCACTTCCACACGGATAGGGAGGATAACTATTAACAATTATTTAACCTTTAACATGAACATTAATCAAATGTAATAATTTTTTTCTGGGTACATGATACCATACAGCATCCGTATCAAACTTGCGCGGGCCGCACTAACATTAAACTTTCATATCAAGGCAGGGGCCTCAAACTACATACAACTACATGATACCATACAGCATCCATATCAAACTTGCTACATCACGGTTCCAACAAATATCCTTAATAAATAAATTATCAGTTTCGTGGTTGAATATAATTAGTCAAAACTTATAAAGCAAACTAAGTATTCTTGGTCTAAATTAAGCATTTTCAATCGTAAGAATAGTGTAGAAAAGGTAATAAAGCCATTTCTAAAGCATTGGGACTCCAGCAAACCACAGTGAGAGCAATTATCCAAAAATAGCTAAAACATGGAACAGTGGTGAACGTTCCCAGGAGAGGCTGGCCAACCAACATTTCCCCAAGAATGCAGCGAATGTCTTATTTTTTACTGAATAAGACATGTCTTATTTTTTACTGAATAAGACATGTCTTATTTTTTACTAAATAAGACATGTCTTATTTTTTACTACTTGCAAGTCATGTTGCCAGTTTGTATGATAAAAGTGGAAATACTTCGAAAGCAACTGGCTGGCCGGATTCAGCACTTGATGGTCCGCATGTGGCCCCCGGGCCGTACTTTGCCCACCCCTGGCTTAGACTGTACTTGATAATTATTGACATTTTTTCAAGTAATCCATGGTTGCTTATTAAAAACATCCTAAATAATTTGTAAATGAATATAAACTGGGGCTGCACGGTGGTCGTGTGGTTAGCGCGCAGACCTCACAGCTAGGAGACCAGGGTTCAATTCCACCCTCGGGCATCTCTGTGTGGAGTTTGCATGTTCTATATTAATTAATATTTATAGAGCCCTCTAGACATGAAATAACACCCCTACAGTCATCTTTCCATTCATATTACCCATTATAGTTGACTCTGTTGCTGTTGCCGTTTTGCCAGGTCTCACAGCTAGGAGACCCGGGTTCAATTCCACCCTCGGCCATCTCTGTGTGGAGTTTGCATTTTCCCCGTGCATGCGTGGGTTTTCTCCGGGTACTCCGGTTTCCTCCCACATTCCAAAAAAACATGCTAGGTTAATTAGCGACTCCAAATTGTCCATAGGTATGAATGTGAGTGTGAATGGTTGTTTGTCTATATGTGCCCTGTGATTGGCTGGCCACCAGTCCAGGGTGTACCCCGCCTCTCGCCCGAAGACATGAGGATAAGCGGTAGAAAATGAATGAATGAATATAAACTGTAAGTAAACTCCAGTAAAGCTAAATAAATGTGTCCGATGCTTATGATGAACTGAATAAAACCAGAAGATGATTGACAAAGTCAGTATGCTCTCAATTAAGGTGTGATGGAAACGGCCTCAAAAAGGTAGCACCTCTTGAGGATCCCCTCACTGTTGAAGGAAAACCACAGGAGACTATCAAATATCGAGTACCTATACTCCTCAAGAACCTCCACCGGCTTCCCACTCCACGGTGTGCCCGGTGGATGAGATGAGAACGAGGCGTTCAAGCCCCACAAGTCGATGTAACAATGGCAAACAGCAGCTCTGTCACGATATAACTGTGACTACTTCAATGTCATTGGGTTATGTTGACATGGGTCAGGTTCGAGGGCGCTGTCATTTATTTATGCTGAAAGGTTAACCAATCTATTTCAAGCCTATAGAGAAGACAGGAGCCAAAGATTATTTAGAGCAGGGGGTCTCAAACACGCGGCCCGCGGGCCAAATGTGGTCCGCAGGACACTAGTTTGAGGGCCCCCGCCTTGATATGAAAGTTTAATGTTAGTGCGGCCCGCGCAAGTTTGATATGGATGCTGTATGGTATCATGTACCCAGAAAAAATTATTACGTTTGATTCATGTTCATGTTAAAGGTTAAATAACTGTTAATAGTTATCCTCCCTATCCGTGTGGAAGTGGTAAGTTTTTGGCTATTTAAGTTGAAAGGAAATAACTTGGAGGCTACCGTTTAGGTCGCTAGCTCTCTAGTTTGCGAGTTAGCATGTGTCTCAAGACCCTGCAGTTGCGCAATATGTTGTAAATAAAAAGAGTATAAATGTGACTATAGTCGTGTTTTGTCATGTCTACAGGGCTCTAATAATGCTTTGTTCATTTTAATCTGAAAAAAATAATTTGTCTACCCGCCAACTATATGTGGTTTCTTAAGTTTTTATTATTTGCTGTTTTATTATTATTATTATATTTATGTATTTATTACTGATTGATTTTCTTTATTCTTGATCTTATTTTGTGTAGAAAAATTAAAATTAAGATATTTGAAAGTCTAAGTCTATGTCTAAGTCTATGTCTATAAGTCTCTAAGTCTCTAAGTCTAAGTCTAAAAGTCTATAAGTCTAAAAGTCTAAAAGTCTATAAGTCTATAAGTCTAAGTCTATAAGTCTAAAAGTCTAAAAGTCTAAAAGTCTAAAAGTCTAAAAGTCTATAAGTCTAAGTCTAAAAGTCTATAAGTCTATAAGTCTAAAAGTCTAAAAGTCTAAAAGTCTAAAAGTCTATAAGTCTAAGTCTAAAAGTCTATAAGTCTAAAAGTCTAAAAGTCTAAAAGTCTAAGTCTATGTCTATGTCTATGTCTATGTCTATGTCTAAGTCTAAGTCTAAGTCTATGTCTATAAGTCTAAGTCTAAGTCTATAAGTCTAAGTCTATAAGTCTAAGTCTAAAAGTCTATAAGTCTAAGTCTAAAAGTCTAAGTCGAAAAGTCGAAAAGTCTAAGTCTAAAAGTCTAAAAGTCTATAAGTCTAAGTCTAAAAGTCTAAAAGTTTAAAAGTCTAAAAGTCTATAAGTCTAAGTCTAAAAGTCTAAAAGTCTATAAGTCTATGTCTAAAAGTCTATAAGTCTAAAAGTCTAAAAGTCTAAAAGTCTAAGTCTATAAGTCTAAGTCTATAAGTCTATGTCTATAAGTCTAAGTCTATGTCTATAAGTCTAAGTCTAAAAGTCTATAAGTCTAAGTCTACGTATGTCTATGTCTATGTCTATGTCTATGTCTATGTCTATGTCTATGTCTATGTCTAAGTCTAAGTCTAAGTCTAGGTCTATGTTAAGCTGTATCACAAACTTTCCTCTGTAAAAACTTTTGGATAAATAAAGTTTTAACAACCAGCTTTAAATTTGACAACAGTGGAATGTTTTATCAGAGCTTTTATTGTAGAAAATCTGAAGTTTATTCATTTTTCTGTTTTTAATAAATGCGTTTTTTTTTTGGAAAACCTGATGCGGCCCAGCCTCGCCCAGACCCTAGCTCCAGTGGCCCCCAGGTAAATTGAGTTTGAGACCCCTGATTTAGAGTAGAGATGCAAATATGGTGATTTTTGTCTGTTTGCAGAATAAACGGATAAATGACAGAATTATGTTAGAAAGGACATCCGCAGTAAAAAAAAAAAAATAATAATAATAATAATTACTCAATTACTAATCACTGTAGTGACCCCTAATGGGAAAAGCATCCTGTATGGACTATCGCCCGTATCAACCCCACCCAAAATGTCCACTATGTGACTTACCTAACGTAAAACTACATTTCATTCTGACAGCTCTCTAAACTCAGGACCGCTACGTCTGATAAATCTTCCCAAATAATTAATCCCCGGTATGTCAAGCTGTCTTCAAACAGCATGCTCAATTTTACAAAAGGAAGGAATGTGACTGAGCGTTATGATCATTAGCAAAAGGTGTGACCAGTGTTGTCAGACATTATTTGTCATACTGTGCTTCCTTTTAAAGATTTTTGGCACTTGATGCGGCAGAGGACATCCTACTTGTCAACACGTCTCTTTTTAATTCCAAAAAACACCTGCTTTCGTTCACAGGCGGAAGATCAGCGCTGAAAATGCAGTAAATATGAAATAAGTAAACACATCATTGGATCATTGTGAAGGGTCTAATCCCCGAATATTCAAAATGGTAATGGTTTGATTTCATTTGAACATGCATCAGATTACAATTGAACGCATCGCATAATCAGTTCCCAGTTCCACATGTCCAAAAGGAGTAGGAAGAAGCAAAGCTTATTAAATCCTACCCCTCCATCTGGTACTTTTACAATCAGTAAATGTTACATTTGTTCACTTCCTGCTTTCCTAATATAGTTTAAGGTTTTTTTTCAATTGAGTGCATCCCATAATCAGTTCCCAGTTCCACATGCCCAAAAGGAGTAGGAAGAAGCAAAGCTTATTAAATCCTACCCCTCCATCTGGTACTTTTACAATCAGTAACTGTTACATTTGTTCACTTCCTGCTTTCCTAATATAGTTTAAGGTTTTTTTTCAATTGAGTGCATCCCATAATCAGTTCCCAGTTCCACATGTCCAAAAGGAGTAGGAAGAAGCAAAGCTTATTAAATCCTACCCCTCCATCTGGTACTTTTACAATCAGTAAATGTTACATTTGTTCACTTCCTGCTTTCCTAATATAGTTTAAGGTTTGTTTTTTTTTGTTTTTTTTTTGTCACGTACATGTCCAAAAGGAGTAGGAAGAAGCAAAGCTTATAAAAATCCTACCCTTCCGTCTGGTACTTTTACAATCAGTAACTGTTACATTTGTTCACTTCCTGCTTTCCTAATATAGTTTAAGGTTTGTTTGTTTTGTTTTGTTTTTTTGTATTTTTTTGTCACGTACATGTCCAAAAGTAGTAGGAAGAAGCAAAGCTTATTAAATCCTACCCCTCCATCTGGTACTTTTACAATCAGTAACTGTTCACTTCACTTGATTTGTTCACTTCCTGCCTTCCTAATATAGTTTAAGCTTTTTTTTGTTGCTTTTTTAAATTTTATTTAATTTTAGGAGGTGATGTGAGCATCCAATGCCATAATGTGTACCATAGTAAGTGTCAATATAGTGATATATATAGCACATCATGACTAAGTCTAGGTCTAGGTCTAGGTGTAAGTCTAGGTGTAAGTCTAGGTGTAAGTCTAGGTGTAAGTCTAGGTGTAAGTCTAGGTCTAGGTCTAGGTCTAGGTCTAGGTCTAGGTCTAAGTCTAGGTCTAAGTCTAGGTCTAAGTCTAGGTCTAAGTCTAGGTCTACGTCTACGTCTAGGTCTACGTCTAGGTCTACGTCTAGGTCCAAGTCTAGGTCCAAGTCTAGGTCCAAGTCTAGGTCCAAGTCTAGGTCCAAGTCTAGGTCTAAGTCTAAGTCTAAGTCTAGGTCTAAGTCTAGGTCTAAGTCTAGGTCTAAGTCTAGGTCTAAGTCTAGGTCTAAGTCTAGGTCTAAGTCTAAGTCTAGGTCTAGGTCTAGGTCTAGGTCTAGGTCTAGGTCTAGGTCCATGTCCAAGTCCATGTCCAAGTCCAAGTCCAAGTCCAAGACCAAGTCCAAGTCCAAGTCTAAGTCTATGTCATGCTGTATCACAAACTTTCCTCTGTAAAAACCTTTGGAAAAATAAAGCTTTAACATCCAGCTTTAAATTTACAAAAAAAAATCATAAAAAACAAATAAATGAAATGATGTCTCAAGATCCTGCTCAAATGTTCACATTCTATTAGCTGTAAAAAAAAAAAATGCACAGTATCCAGTCCCTGACTTATCCACCATCAGAAGAGTATTTTTGTGGAACAAAGTAACTAACATCAGTAAAAAGTCCTTTTAGGATGCTTGAAATAAGCATTATTTAACAAAATAAGTCATATCAATTTGAAAAAACTAAATACCTGCAATATCACAGTACTACTTTTGTAGTATACAAAAGGTCCTCATGGTGTCTCGCTAAGTGGACTCGCTGATTTGTGTCGTGGTTCCCGAATACTTTATTCGGGGAAACACGACACATTTTAGTCCTTAGTCCTTAGTCCTTAGTCCTTAGTCCTTAGTCCTTAGTTCTTGCCTAATTGACTACGTAAGTGCTGCCACCTAACGATCGGAGGTTTCAATTCAAATCAGAAATGAACCTTTGCCGTGTCTGCACTTGAATATATGATAAATGGCTAAAAATATCGATATCATACTTTTTAATATCGATACAATATCGTGGAACGAAGTATCGCCTGACAACCAGGCTAAAGATTATACCATAGTTCAGATTCCGGATCTTACATGGTCATTCATTAAACATGTGTTTAATAAGGGGTTTAAAGTGGGGTATCAAACTTGGTCTGGAATAGAACAGCTCCAAAAAAATGTATCTCTACCGTATATATGTACATGGCCTCTAGCTGGAAACGACGTGTCTCAACACAATTTCCAAGGCGAATAAGCCACACGAAGGCCAATTAAAACACCTTATTTATCATCATTAGGGCCATCCATTGTTCTGCTCCTTTCAAACGGTGTGGTTGCAATCAGGGTGGCCATTGTCAAGGTGTGGTACATTCACTGACTAATTACACAGTCTTATGATTCATTAGCCGACTGCGAGGGTGACGCCTGAGAAAAGATGTAATAACCTCTGCTGCAGACGAATGGGACAAATTGAAGGAGAGACAACAACTGGTAGCTTGGAGGGGACGTAGCAGACAAACACTAGCCACGTTTACATGAGGAGTTTTTAGAATCGTTACGAATGACCTTTCCGAAAGCAATGGTATATGTACATCAGGGGTCTCAAACACGCGGTGTTTAATAACTGTTAATAGTTATCCTCCCTATGTGTGTGGAAGTGGTACGTTTTTGGCTATTTAAGTTTAAAGGAAATAACTTGAAGGCTACCGTTTAGGTCGCTAGCTCTCTAGTTTGCGAATTAGCATGTGTCTCAATACCCTGCAGTTGCGCAATATGTTGTAAATAACAAGGACACTAGTTTGAGGCCCCCGCCTTGATATGAAAGTTTAATGTTTGATATGGATGCTGTATGGTATCATGTACCCAGAAAAAATTATTACGTTTGATTCATGTTCATGTTAAAGGTTAAATAACTGTTAATAGTTATCCTCCCTATCCGTGTGGAAGTGGTAAGTTTTTTGGCTATTTAAGTTGAAAGGAAATAACTTGAAGGCTACCGTTTAGTATCGCTAGCTCTCTAGTTTGCGAGTTAGCATGTGTCTCAAGACCCTGCACTTGCGCAATATGTTGTAAATAACAAGGACACTAGTTTGAGGCCCCCGCCTTGATATGAAAGTTTAATGTTAGTGCGGCCCCGCGCAAGTTTGATATGGATGCTGTATGGTATCATGTACCCAGAAAAAATTATTACGTTTGATTAATGTTCATGTTAAAGGTTAAATAACTGTTAATAGTTATCCTCCCTATCCGTGTGGAAGTGGTAAGTTTTTGGCTATTTAAGTTGAAAGGAAATAACTTGAAGGCTACCGTTTAGGTCGCTAGCTCTCTAGTTTGCGAATTAGCATGTGTCTCAATACCCTGCAGTTGCGCAATATGTTGTAAATAACAAGGACACTAGTTTGAGGCCCCCGCCTTGATATGAAAGTTTAATGTTTGATATGGATGCTGTATGGTATCATGTACCCAGAAAAAATTATTACGTTTGATTAATGTTCATGTTAAAGGTTAAATACTGTTAATAGTTATCCTCCCTATTCGTGTGGAAGTGGTAAGTTTTTGGCTATTTAAGTTGAAAGGAAATAACTTGAAGGCTACCGTTTAGTATCGCTAGCTCTCTAGTTTGCGGGTTAGCATGTGTCTCAAGACCCTGCAGTTGCGCAATATGTTGTAAATAACAAGGGCACTAGTTTGAGGCCCCCGCCTTGATATGAAAGTTTAATGTTAGTGCGGCTTTCTTAAGTTTTTATTATTTGCCGTTTTATTATTATTATTATATTTATTTATTACTGATTGATTGATTTTTTGATTGATTGGAATATTTGGGAATATTTGGGTCCATGTATACGTGGCTACTAAAATGTGAATGGTGTCAGTTTTGAAGTATTAAATAAAAGCTTTGTTTTCCTATTTCCTTTCAAAGTAAAGGTAACAGTGAAGTGCGGATGCTTTGTCCCTGAAGCTCCACCATTCAGGTCAGTCGGTATGAGAGAAGGAAGGCTCTCAAGAAGCCGCCATCACCGCAATGGCCCACTTTTAATCCGAGCCGGCGAGTCGGAGTAAAGGAGGTAAACGCAAAACACGGCGAAGCTGCCATTGTTTATTCTCTCTTAAGAAATGTCAATCTGTTCGCTCTCAGGTGTGCTGCTCTTCCTCTTGTTTTTGTTGTTTTTGCTCGCCATTTTCCCCTGTCGATTGCAGCGAGATCAAAGCTCCGCTGCTGGAAGAATCTGAATATTTCAGGTGTGGAAAGGGAGGCATGGGAGGGGGGAGGGGGACACGTTTCGCACCACCTGCGTAGCGCTCAGAGTGGTCCCACCTCTCGCTCAGTTATAGTGTCCCTTGGGCCCGGCGACATAAAACCGAGGCCACCTGTCTGAGACGGAGGGAACGCTACTTTACCCTTCTCTTCTCTCTACGGTGCTTTCATTTTTACGCCATTTGAAGCAAAAATAAAGGAATCTAAATAGAGCGGTGAGAGTGGGAATAAAACTAGTGCTGACAACAAGAAGCTCGGCGCTTTGAGTGCTTGTCACAAAGACTCCCAAGATCTGGAACGGTGCAGCAGAATGGGAGCAGACACTTAAAAGGGCAGTTTATACATGAATTGGTTTAGAAACTGCCCTGTTCAAGAGCACAGCAGTCGCTCTTGAATACTAAGATGAGGGAATGCGAGTCTTGGTCAAGACAACGCGTCAACTAGAATTAATTTTTTTTTTTTATTACAGCTATTCAATATACCGATATTGATCAGTACAGCTATCGACCAATCACATGTGAACAAATTATGCTCATTTTACTGTGATGTAATTGTAATGGTAATGGTTTTATTTCATTTGAACATGCATCAGATTACAATTGAATGCATCCCATAATTAGTTCACAGTTCCACATGTCCAAAAGGAGTAGGAAGAAGCAAAGCTTATTAAATCCTACCCCTCCATCTGGTACTTTTACAATCTGTAACTGTTACATTTGTTCACTTCCTGCTTTCCTAATATGCTTTAAGGTTTTTTTTGTTTGTTTTTGTTTTGTCACATACATGTCCAAAAGGAGTAGGAAGAAGCAAAGCTTATTAATTCCTACGCCTCCATATGGTACTTTTACAATCAGTAACTTACATTTGTTCACTTCCTGCTTTCTTAATATAGTTTAAGGTTTTTTTGTTTTGTTTTGTTTATTTTTGTATTTTTTTGTCACGTACATGTCCAATAGGAGTAGGAAGAAGCAAAGCTTATTAAATCCAACCCCTCCATCTGGTACTTTTACAATCAGTAACTGTTACATTTGTTCACTTCCTGCTTTCCTAATATAGTTTAAGGAATATACTTTAAGGTTTTTTTTTTGTGTATTGTTTTGTCACATACATGTCCAAAAGGAGTAGGAAGAAGCAAAGCTTATTAAATCCTACGCCTCCATCTGGTACTTTTACAATCAGTAACTGTTACATTTGTTCACTTCCTGCTTTCGTAATATGCTTTAAGGTTTTTTTTGTTTGGTTTTTTTTTGTCACATACATGTCCAATAGGAGTAGGAAGAAGCAAAGCTTATTAAATCCTACCCTTCCATCTGGTACTTTTACAATCAGTAACTTACATTTGTTCACTTCCTGCTTTCTTAATATAGTTTAAGGTTTTTTTGTTTTGTTTTGGTTTTTTTTTTTGTATTTTTTTGTCACGTACATGTCCAAAAGGAGTAGGAAGAAGCAAAGCTTATTAAATCTTACCCCTATATCTGGTACTTTTACAATCAGTAACTGTTACATTTGTTCACTTCCTGCTTTCCTAATATAGTTTAAGGTTTTTTTTTTTGGGGGGGGGGTTGTATTTTTTTGTCACGTACATGTCCAAAAGGAGTAGGAAGAAGCAAAGCTTATTAAAACCTACCCCTCCATCTGGTACTTTTACAATCAGTAACTGTTACATTTGTTCACTTCCTGCTTTCCTAATATAGTTTAAGCTTTTTTTTTTGCTTTTTTTAAATTTAATTTTATTAGTTTTTTATTTTTTGTCACGTACCAAAGTAGGAGGTGATATGAGCATCCAATGCCATAATGTGTACCATAGTAAGTGTCAGTATAGTGATATATATAGCACATCATGACTGGTTCAAGACTCTTCATCCTTGTATCTAAAAGGTAAGAACATACACGTGATCTGTATATTGTATACTAGAGCCAAATGGACGGTATAGGTTTGTGAAATTATCGCCTTTTTCTGATGCATGAAACATCAACAAGCTCCCCAACGTACAGGGTGTGTTGCATGATGGTAAAGTGGGTGCGGTAGCCGATTCACGTTCCACACTACCGGTTCATAGCCTTGTCTCTCAAAAGGGCCGTTAAGTCTTTACAGCAAATTCCTTACATTCATCTGTGTCAGGGCACTCGGCGCACATTAGGCGTTTACACGAGAGGAAACAAAATCTATTTGATGCTACACTGCCCACGCGTCCACAAACCTCCTCCCCCTTTCTGGAGATTCAGTGTTCAACTTTCATTTCATATTAAGAACAAGCAGGCGCAGGGGTCTCAAACTCAATTTACTTGGGGGCCACTGGAGCTCGGGTCTGGGTGAGACTGGGCCACATCAGGTTTTCCAAAAAAAAAAAAAAAAAAAAAACACATTTATTAAAAACAAAAAATTTTTAAAAACTTCACTTTGGTTCCAATTTTCTACAAGAAAAGCTCTGATAAAACATTCCACTGTTCTCAAATATCTTATAAATAATATCTTATAAATAAATAAATATAATAATAATAATAAAACGGCAAATAATAAAAACTTAAGAAACCACATATAGTTGGTGGGTAGACAAATGATTTTTTTCAGATTAAAATGAACAAAGCATTATTAGAGCCCTGTAGACATGACAAAACACGACTATAGTCACATTTATACTCTTTTTATTTACAACATATTGCGCAACTGCAGGGTCTTGAGACACATGCTAACTCGCAAACTAGAGAGCTAGCGACCTAAACGGTAGGCTTGAAGTTATTTCCTTTAAACTTAAAAAGCCAAAAACTTACCACTTCCACACGGATAGGGAGGATAACTATTAACAGTTATTTAACCTTTAACATGAACATGAATCAAACGTAATAATTTTTTCTGGGTACATGATACCATACAGCATCCATATCAAACTTGCGCGGGCCACACTAACATTAAACTTTCATATCAAGGCAGGGGGCCTCAAACTAGTGTCCTTGTTATTTACAACATATTGCGCAACTGCAGGGTCTTGAGACACATGCTAACTCGCAATCTAGAGAGCTAGCGATACTAAACGGTAGCCTTCAAGTTATTTCCTTTCAATTTAAATAGCCAAAAACTTACCACTTCCACACGGATAGGGAGGATAACTATTAACAGTTATTAAAAACCACATGTTTGAGACCCCTGATGATATTTACAACATTTTGCACAACTGCAGGGTCTTGAGACACATGCTAACTCGCAAACTAGAGAGCTAGCGACCTAAACGGTAGCCTTCAAGTTATTTCCTTTAAAATTAAATAGCAAAAAACTTACCACTTCCACACGGATAGGGAGGTTAACTATTCACAGTTATTTAACTGTAACATATCAAACTTGCGCTAACATTAAACTTTCATATCAAGGCGGGGGCCTCAAACTAGTGTCCTGCGGGCCACATTTGGCCCGCGGGCCGTGTGTTTGAGACCCCTGGGCAAGCGTGTGTGTGTGTGGAGGAACCGGACTCCATCTTACTGTAAATCAGCATTTAAACACTCGGCTAAATGTAATCTGGGAAGAGTAAACAAGCAGCATCGCATTGCGCTGCTCAAGATATTTGTTTTGATTCACTCTGGAATGTGCAATTGATTTTTCTACTTTTCTCTAATGATCTATGCAAACCGTGGACCAGAACGCCACACTTCATGTTTGCATCCCCGACTGGTGCCGGTGCCCATTTTTTTTAATATCAGCTGCGCTTATTAGAACAAGTGGAGGTTAATCTGGAACGGGTCATAGCCAGGCAGATCATTGGAAATGTCAGCAGTGGAACATGCAGGCATTTCTTAATACTACACTAAACCAACAAGGCTGACTGCACCAAGATGGATGACTGACTAGAAGGTGTCCCCCCACCCCCCCACCCCGGCCCCCGCCTCTAGCAAACATCACCCACCAGCAGAAAACCGCATCAATCAATCGATTTATCGCCATAAATCAGGCCAGGCTTTGATTGTATCAGCAAGTCGCACGATCAATCAATTAGTCGAGACCTAGCAGCCCAATTTGCCTAAAGAAAGATGAATGTTGTCCCGCGTCATCCATTCGGTTGTCCCTTTACCCATCAAACGGGGTCGTTGTTGACTCCCACGCCCCCCAACACGCATCCTCTTATTGATTTGTGCAGATTAAACTTGCAAAGGAATCAAAGGACACTTCACTGACTGGGAATAATTCTGCCGTCGTCATTTATGGTGGCGTATGTCCTGTGCTCTACTTTGATAGTGTTGCGTCATATCATCAAAATTAGGACTCGGACGACGTGTCGATGTTATTGACGCAAAAAATACGTCGACACAAGAACTGCACTCAGAATTAGTGGTGGGCAAAACCGTTCATTTCAGTGAACAGGATCATTCAGCTTCATTTAGTAAAAAGAGCCGTTCATTTCAGTCAATGGGTCAGTCGTGTTGAGTCAGTTTGTTCGTTCTGACTCAACAGCTCACCAACTAGTGCTGTGTCATGAACAAAACAGCCAGTGGACTGAACAGGTATTTTATGAGCGGTTCATTCGTTCGCAAAAAAGAATTAGTTCTTTTGAACCGTTCGTTCATGAACGCCACACCAACTCAGAATCAAAACATGGCAGCGGCCAACAAGTTTCAGTGAGTCGGGCCAGAAGAAAAGATTGCGCAAGAGTATACAAAGTATGGGAATACTTCACGCCAAAAGGTACCGCTTTTCCTCACGAGGGTCGCGGGGGGGGGAGGCTGGAGCCTATCCCAGCTGTCTTCAGGCAAGAGGCGGGGTACACCCTGGACTGGTTGCCAGCCAATCACAGGGCACATATAGACAAACAACCATTCACACCCACATTCATACCTATGGACAATTTGGAGTCGCTAATTAACCTAGCATGTTTTTGGAATGTGGGAGGAAACCGGAGTACCCGGAGAAAACCCACGCATGCACGGGGAGAACATGCAAACTCCACACACAGATGCCCAAGCGGGGAATTGAACCCGGGTCTCCTAGCTGTGAGGTCTGCGCGCTAACCACACGACCGACATTATTTAGAATGTTTTTAATAAGCAACCATGGATTACTTGGAAAAAATGTCAATAATTTGCAAGTACAGTCTAAGCCAGGGGTGGGCAAACTACGGCCCGGGGGCCACATGCGGACCATCAAGGGCTGAATCCGGCCCGCCAGTTGCTTTCGAAGTATTTCAACTTTTATCATACAAACTGGCAACATGACTTGCAAGTCGGATGTCTTATTCAGTAAAAAAATAAGACATGTCTTATTCAGTAAAAAATAAGACATGTCTTATTCAGTAAAAAATAAGACATGTCTTATTCAGTAAAAAATAAGACATGTCTTATTCAGTAAAAAATAAGACATGTCTTATTTAGTAAAAAATAAGATATTCGCTGCATTCTTGGGGAAATGTTGGTTGGCCAGCCTCTCCTGGGAACGTTCACCACTGTTCCATGTTTTAGATTTGTGGATAACGGCTCTCACTGTGGTTTGCTGGGGTCCCAATGCTTTAGAAATAGCTTTATTACCTTTTCTACACTATTCTTATGATTGAAAATGCTTTATTTGTACCAAGAATATTTCAGTTTACTTTATAAGTCTCCTTAGCTGTGAGGTCTGCGTGCTAACCACTCGACCACCGTGCAGCCCCGGTTTGTGAATTATGATTTAAAAATATATATTTTTATTAACCTGTGCATGTGTTTGTGGTTTATGTTTTCGGGGACTAATCAGGGATTAATCAATGCATCAAAAAATATTTTCTAGATTAATCCATTACAGAGGCGGCACGGCGGTCTGGTGGTTAGTGCGCAGACCTCACAGCTAGGAGACCAGGGTTCAATTCCCACCCTCGGCCATCTCTGTGTGGAGTTTGCATGTTCTCCCCGTGCATGCGTGGGTTTTCTCCGGGTACTCCGGTTTCCTCCCACATTCCAAAAACATGCTAGGTTAATTAGCGACTCCAAATTGTCCATAGGTATGAATGTGAGTGTGAATGGTTGTTTGTCTATATGTGCCCTGTGATTGGCTGGCCACCAGTCCAGGGTGTACCCCGCCTCTCGCCCGAAGACAGCTGGGATAGGCTCCAGCACCCCCCGCGACCCTCGCGAGGAAAAGCGGTAGAAAATGAATGAATGAATCCATTACAGAAATAATGGTTTAACCCAGCCCTAAAATAAGTAGAAACATTCCAATCCAAAATAGGGTGCTGTGTCAACAACACAAGGAGACTGCATCATGGGTAATACTTTTCCAGTCTAACAAACTACGCAGTCACATGGGACAAATCAGAGATTATTAGGAGCCAACCCCAGCCAGGTTTTCCATGACAGGACAAGGGGAACAAACCGGAAAAAAAAAAAAAACATATGTAAGATTGCAAATTTGTTTGATATTCCATGCCAACTGTGAATTCCAATCTCCGCTGTGACAACAGTTTCCTTGGTCCAATGCTTCCCATCTGTAACACAAGTGTCAGGATGTCTCCCAGGACAAGCTTGGAAAACCGCGGGGACAACAAAACCCGTCAGGAGCAAGTAGAGCACAACAGAGACGGGGGGGGAGGGGGGGGGGGGGCTGCTGCCAGAGCCTCTGCTCTGCATGCTTCTACCCCAGCGGCAGGTTGGAGAGTGTGGCAGACTGCATCCGAGCCATGCATCGGGATCAACGCACGGAGCTTCCGAGGGACATCTCCAATGAGATTAGAGGCCCGCTTCTGGTTCAAAACCTTGCCGCATTACAGCCTTCCACTGCGCAGATCCCTGCCACAAAATGCACACATAGCACTGAAACTATACAGAATCGTTTCCTCAGTGGGGGAGGGGGGGGGTACTCTGTCAAAAGGGCACAGTGGCTCTTGCTGCTAATTTGGGGATAACTGGCATCAGTTGCTTTTACAATCAGGAACTGTTACATTTGTTCACTTCCTGCTTTCCTAATATAGTTTAAGGTGTTTTTTTTGTATTTTTTTGTCACGTACATGTCCAAAAGGAGTAGGAAGAAGCAAAGCTTATTAAATCCTACCCCTCCATCTGGTACTTTTACAATCAGTAACTGTTACATTTGTTCACTTCCTGCTTTCCTAATATAGTTTAAGGTTTTTTTTGGGGGGGGGTTGTATTTTTTTTGTCACGTACATGTCCAAAAGGAGTAGGAAGAAGCAAAGCTTATTAAATCCTACCCCTCCATCTAGTACTTTTACAATCAGTAAGTGTTACATTTGTTCACTTCCTGCTTTCCTAATATAGTTAAAAGTTTTTTTTTGTTTTTTTTTAATTTTTTTTATTTTTTTATTTTTGTCACGTACAGAAGTACGAGGTGGTGGATATGTTGTGTTTTTATTACTATATATTTAATTCATATTTTATAGTTTTATTTAAGTCAAACCATGCAAATTGTGATTGTTTATCAAAATGCCGTGGTGTCTGACAAAAAGGGAAAGCAAGGGAAATTTGGAGTATGGAGACGAGAAAGGCTTCCAACTCACACAACTGTACCGCGCAGGTATCCATTAGTCATCTCTGAAATATTTTTTTTCTTTAAGAGCGGGCTGAATATAAGCAATGATAAATGCTTTACCCAGGATGCAATTTGTATGTAAAATAACAGAAGATTATAGAATATGTTTTAAATTGTTGCCAGGACCTGAGCCTCATAAAATCACTTAGTCTCATGCGCTCCAACCTTCAACCCCTTTGCAGTCCAGACATCCAATCAGGCTGCAGAGCATCAACTCGTTCATCTCAAGCTGCCCCCCCACCCCCCCCCCCCTCATCAGCTTCACACTCGGTGCACCCAGTTTCAATTCAGTGCCTCTCAAAAGACACCCAAAGTGCGTTCCTCTTTCCCCTCTATTCATAGCGCAGAGATTGAACACAGCCTCCTCACACGAGACGTTCCCACCACGGAGCGTGTAATACAAGTCATTACTGGGCTTGGAGGGGTGCAGACGGGCTGTGATGGGCGAGACAAGTACAACAGGCAAAGCATCACCGGGGGTGGGGGGCATGGGGGGGGGCTCCACAAACATCTCCATCATTCCTTACAAACAACACAGCTTATAAACTCACCTAAAAACTAAAGCAAGGTCATTGATTTTTTGGAGGTGGTCTTCTTTTTTTGTTCCCTTTTAGTGGAATTGAAGAGAAAACAGGATGAGATTTACACATTGGAAAAATTAATATTGCAGAATATTCGCTTATTGTTTGCCCTTGTTCATAAACACATTATATACTTATCATTTATTCTATTGGTATGCTATAATAATAATATTAATAATAATAATAATAATATTAATAATAATAATAATAATAATAATAATAATAATAATAATAATAATAATAATAATAATAATAATTATTATTATTATTATTATTATTATTATTATTATTATTATTATTATTATTATTATATTATTATAATAATATAATAATAACAATTATTATTATTATATTATTATAATATTATAATATAATAATAATAATAATAATAATAATAATAATATATATTATAATAATATAATAATATAATATAATAATAATAATAATAATAATAATAATAATAATTATTATTATTATTATTATTATTATTATTATTATATTATTATAATATTATAATAATATAATAATTATTATTATCATCATTATTATTATTATTATTATATTATAATATTATTATAATATTATTATAATATTATAATAATAATTATTATTATTATTATTATTATTATTACACAAATTAAAAAATAATAAATATAATTATTAAAAAATAATTCTTATACAAATAATAAATAACAAATATAAAAATAAATATAATTATTAAAAATAATTATTGTACAGTAATAATTAGGTGAACTGTATCACTGTAAATCATAATTTAAATTATGCATTTGCATCTCTCTCTCTATCTCTCTATCTCTCTCTCTATCTCTCTCGGCACGGGGGTTAGCGTGCAGACCTCACAGCTAGGAGACCAGGGTTCAATTCCATCCGCGGCCATTTTCTTTTTCCGCCTTTTCTCCGGGTACTCCGGTTTCCTCCCACATTCCAAAAACATGCTAGGTTAATTGGCGACTCCAAATTGTCCATAGGTATGAATGTGAGTGTGAATGGTTGTTTGTCTATATGTGCCCTGTGATTGGCTGGCCACCAGTCCAGGGTGTACCCCGCCTCTCGCCCAAAGACGGCTGGGATAGGCTCCAGCACCCCCACAACCCTCGTGAGGATAAACGGTAGAAAATGAATGAGTTCTCCTCCTATGTTGTGTGGAAGTGGTAACTTTTTGGCTTCTTATTTTCTTTCCCCACCCTCGGCCATCTCTGTGTGGAGTTTGCATGTTCTCCCCGTGCATGCGTGGGTTTTCTCCGGGTACTCCGGTTTCCTCCCACATTTCAAAAACATGCTAGGTTAATTAGCGACTCCAAATTGTCCATAGGTATGAATGTGAGTGTGAATGGTTGTTTGTCTAAATGTGCCCTGTGATTGGCTGGCCACCAGTCCAGGGTGTACCCCTGCTCGAAGACAGCTGGGATAGGCTCCAGCATGCCTGCGACTCTCGTGAGGATAAGCGGTATAGAAAATGAATGAATAATCTATAATGACACTAACAAAGTATTGTTTTTTTTGTTGTACAAAATAGTATTTTTGCGTTGTACTGTATGATTGCAAGTAGTGCTCAAACAAAGCATGTGTATTTTGAATTGATTGTGGTTGTCAGTTGACCCACCAAGGGACAAAAGAAGTTGTGAGTGCCAGGAATTTGATAAAGAAGGTGAAAAACACGATTGGATGTGATATTGACAAAATGTACAGGAAGTTTTTTCTGTATGAAAAACTATAATTATTGTAATTAAATGCACTAAAAGTTTTCTTCCTGCCCTCCAAATGCTACAGTTACCCCACAAGCACACTGTGCCTAATCACCCAGGCTCGGGTAGGCGGGGTGGGTGACTGTATCTGGGTCAGTCACATTGATCTCAGTGCCTGACCTGTGCTGCACTGCTCTGGGGTCAGATTTTCATGTGTGAGTTCTGGTCGGTGCTGGAGAAAAAAAAAAAAAAAAAAAGGTGTGGGGGGGTCTGTGTTTATACGGTCGGGGGGAGGAAATAGGACAGCAGATCTGTAGCTAACCTGCCACTGCATGTGGCTCTATGAACCTTCCTTAACCTCAGGGCAACCGCATGACCCGAGGCAAATCATTTCACACATTAAAAAGACATGAACTTCAGAGTACTGGAGTTTCAGCACGCAATCATGGGGGGGGGGGGGGGGGGCACAGGTGCACGGAGTATATTTCCACACAGCCAAAAGACTATGGTACTGGTACTGCCATAATGGGTACTATGGTACCCATTATGGCATTGGATGCTCATATCACCTCCTACTTCGGTACATGACAAAAATTGTAATTTTAAATTAAATTTTAAATTAAAATTTTTATTTAAAAATTTTGATTTTAAATTACATTTTAAATAAAATTTTTAATTTAAAAATTAAATAAATTAAACAAAATAATAAAAATAAAAATTAATAAAATAAAAAAAACTTACATTATATTAGGAAAGCAGGAAGTGAACAAATGTAACAGTTACTGATTGTAAAGAAAAGTGTGGATTCTAACATAAACGTCAACATTAGGTTAGCATGTTAACATCTAGCATGGTAATACCTAGCATTTCAGTATGTGGAATCAAACAATGCACAACGATGAGCCAATTCAAGAAACAATACAAGCAGTTGATGTTTGCTAAATACAAGGATGAAGAGTCTTGAACCAGTCATGATGTGCTATATATATCACTATATTGACACTTACTATGGTACCCATTATGGCATTGGATGCTCATATCACCTCCTACTTCGGTACATGACAAAAATTGTAATTTTAAATTAAATTTTAAATTAAAATTTTTATTTAAAAATTTTGATTTTAAATCACATTTTAAATAAAATTTTTAATTTAAAAATTAAATAAATTAAACAAAATAATAAAAATAAAAATTAATAAAATAAAAAAAACTTACATTATATTAGGAAAGCAGGAAGTGAACAAATGTAACAGTTACTGATTGTAAAGAAAAGTGTGGATTCTAACATAAACGTCAACATTAGGTTAGCATGTTAACATCTAGCATGGTAATACCTAGCATTTCAGTATGTGGAATCAAACAATGCACAACGATGAGCCAATTCAAGAAACAATACAAGCAGTTGATGTTTGCTAAATACAAGGATGAAGAGTCTTGAACCAGTCATGATGTGCTATATATATCACTATATTGACACTTACTATGGTACCCATTATGGCATTGGATGCTCGTATCACCGAGTACTTCGGTATGTGACAAAAAAAAAAAAAAACTTAAACCAGGGGTCTCAAACACGCGGCCCGCGGGCCAAATGTGGTCCGCAGGACACTAGTTTGAGGCCCCCGCCTTGATATGAAAGTTTAATGTTAGTGCGGCCCGCGCAAGTTTGATATGGATGCTGTATGGTATCATGTACCCAGAAAAAATTATTACGTTTGATTCATGTTCATGTTAAAGGTTAAATAACTGTTAATAGTTATCCTCCCTATCCGTGTGGAAGTGGTAAGTTTTTGGCGATTTAAGTTGAAAGGAAATAACTTGAAGGCTACCGTTTAGTATCGCTAGCTCTCTAGTTTGCGAGTTAGCATGTGTCTCAAGACCCTGCAGTTGCGCAATATGTTGTAAATAACAAAAGTATAAATGTGACTATAGTCGCACCCTCCGCGACCCTCGTGAGGATAAGCGGTAGAAAATGAATTAAATGAATGACCACATTTCCGGCGGCACGGTGGTCGAGTGGTTAGCGCGCAGACCTCATAGCTAGGAGACCAGGGTTCAATTCCACCGTGCATGCGTGGGTTTTCTCCGGGTACTCCGGTTTCCTCCCACATTCCAAAAACATGCTAGGCTAATTAGTGACTTCAAATTGTCCATAGGTATGAATGTGAGTGTGAATGGTTGTTTGTCTATATGTGCCCTGTCCAGTCCAGTCCAGGGTGTACCCCGCCTCTCTACCCGAAGACAGCTGGGATAGGCTCCAGCACCATCCGCGACCCTCTTGAGGATAAGCGGTACAAAATGAATTAAATGAATGACCACATTTCCGGCGGCACGGTGGTCTAGTGGTTACGTGCAGACCTCATAGCTAGGAGACCAGGGTTCAATTCCACCGTGCATGCGTGGGTTTTCTCCGGGTACTCCGGTTTCCTCCCACATTCCAAAAACATGCTAGGCTAATTAGTGACTTCAAATTGTCCATAGGTATGAATGTGAGTGTGTATGGTTGTTTGCCTATATGTGCCCTGTCCAGTCCAGTCCATTTCAGTCCAGGGTGTACCCCGCCTCTCGCCTGAAGACAGCTGGGATAGGCTCCTGCACCCCCGGCAACCCTCTTGAGGAAAAGCGGTAAAAAATGAATTAAATGAATGACCACATTTCCGGCGGCATGGTGGTCTAGTGGTTAGCACGCAGACCTCATAGCTAGGAGACCAGGGTTCAATTCCACCGTGCATGCGTGGGTTTTCTCCGGGTACTCCGGTTTCCTCCCACATTCCAAAAACATGCTAGGCTAATTGGTGACTTCAAATTGTCCATAGGTATGAATGTGAGTGTGAATGGTTGTTTGCCTATATGTGCCCTGTGATTGGCTGGCCATCAGTCCAGGGTGTACCCCGCCTCTCGCCCGAAGACAGCTGGGATAGGCTCCAGCACCATCCGCGACCCTCTTGAGGATAAGCGGTAGAAAATGAATTAAATGAATGACCACATTTCCGGCGGCACGGTGGTCTAGTGGTTACGTGCAGACCTCATAGCTAGGAGACCAGGGTTCAATTCCACCGTGCATGCGTGGGTTTTCTCCGGGTACTCCGGTTTCCTCCCACATTCCAAAAACATGCTAGGCTAATTAGTGACTTCAAATTGTCCATAGGTATGAATGTGAGTGTGAATGGTTGTTTGCCTATATGTGCCCAGTCCAGTCCAGGGTGTACCCCGCCTCTCTACCCGAAGACAGCTGGGATAGGCTCCAGCACCATCCGCGACCCTCTTGAGGATAAGCGGTAGAAAATGAATTAAATGAATGACCACATTTCTGGTGGCATGGTGGTCTAGTGGTTAGCGCGCAGACCTCATAGCTAGGAGACCAGGGTTCAATTCCACCCTCGGCCATCTCTGTGTGGAGTTTGCATGTTCTCCCCGTGCATGCGTGGGTTTTCTCTGGGTACTCCGGTTTCCTCCCACATTCCAAAAACATGCTAGGTTAATTAGCGACTCCAAATTGTCCATAGGTATGAATGTGAGTGTGAATGGTTGTTTGCCTATGTCCAGTCCAGTCCAGGAAAATGAAAATGAATGAAACTAATCAGCTACTTTCCCAAAATACATATATTCTAAATACAATTGAAGCAACTGTGTGTGACCTGTGTACTTGGTACATAAAAAAATACTATGGCTTGAGGAAAGACTAGGAATCCATAATTCCCCGGTGGGTTCGAATAAAGATTTGCAGCACCAAAACAATAAAGAATGAACACGTCTTAAGACAGCTTTTGGAGATGCCGAAAACAAGTAGCAGGAAGTCAGTAGAGAGGTTGTCAACATTTCCCCCTTTTCCGTGTCTCAGAACGAGGGGCAGCAAAGGGGCCTAATTCAACACAGGCTGTGTTGTGAGTGTCTCTGCTGTCGAGCATTGTGAGCGGGAATTAGATGTATGGTTTGCAGCCTTCATCCCTTCCCAGACAGACTTGTTCCGGCTCAGAGACGCTGCCTAATCCGCACCCCCTTCTCCCGCTTGCACTCCCCGGAAAATGACTTCACACAGCTGCCTCAAACGCACAACGCAGCGATTCCCGACTGACTGAACTTCCCCCTTCTATAAAAAAAAAATATATATATATATATATATGAGAAGACCTCCCATAACTCATTTAACATACCACCAAGCCAAAGCATACCTTTGGGGAAAAACAACTACAAGAAGGAAAAGGAAAACAGAATCCCAACTTGGTGATTTAAGACCTGTTCCCTCCAGAGAGTTGTCAAAATCAGTACTACGGTGGGCAGGATCCGGAGAACAAGGAGTTTCTGTGTTTGCGCGGTGGTAAGTGGTGGGTTTGAGTCGATCACTATCCAGGTATGACATACACGGGGGGCCCCCCCGGATGCGCTTCTTCTCGCCTTTCACTCATCCAATTAAATTGAACGTCAAGGATAAAACTACAGTAAACCTCGGATATATCGGATTCAATTGTTCCCACTGGTTTTGTCCGATACAAGCGAAATCCGTTATATACGTATACCGGAAAATGTCCGTTTTACGCATATATCGGATTTATATCCGGTATATGCGTAAATCGGATTTTATCCGTTATAAAAAGGCACTATCGGACTCGGATATATCGGAAATTCGCTCACAACGGACAGATAAAAAAAGAACCGATTTTTCTGTAATGCATTTCCAATAAAAATTCATCGGATTTTTTATAACGGATTTCGCCTATTTCGTACAAAATCTCCAGTCCCGTTCCAATGCATTTCCATGAAATTTCCCTCGCATATATCGGATGGCCGCATCGTGACGCTCTGATTCGCCGAATCACTGTAGCTTGATTTATATACAGATCAGTTATACTACAAATAGAACATTGTTAGCATTTTTGGTGGCTATATAGTCAAAATCGGTGTTTCTCGTTACGTGCATTGCGAGCGCCCACAAGGCTAGCCGTATAAAAGATAGAATTTGTTTTTTTAGTGCAGTTACCGACACTGCAAAAAAAGCACTGTACCCCTCCAGAACTCTTCGGGAAGTGGTTAGATCCAAGTGATATCACACAAAAAGGAGAACGATTAAAGCTTAATACAGTAAACCTCGGATATATCGGATTCAATTGTTCCCACTGGTTTTGTCCGATATAAGCGAAATCCGTTATATGCGTATACCGGAAAATGTCCGTTTTACGCATATATCGGATTTATATTCGGTATATGCGTAAATGGGATTTTATCCGTTATAAAAAGGCACTTCCTTGACTATGTTTCCAATGTACCTGGACGCGCAGGCAACGCTGCAAACGCTGCAAATGACGTCGTATAGCGGCCTGTCACGATTCGGCGAATCGGAGCGCCACGATGCGGCCATCCGATATATGCGAGGAAAATTTAATGGAAATTCATTGGAACGGGACTGGAGATTTTGTCCGAAATAGGCGAAATCCGTTATAAAAAAATCCGATATATGCAATGAATTTTTATTGGAAATGCATTACAGAAAAATCGGTTCTTTTTTTATCTGTCTGTTGTGAGCAAATTTCCGATATACCCGAGTCCGATATATCCGAGGTTTACTGTATTAGCAACTCCAGATGTCAATGAGCTTGTAATTAGCATGCATGCTAAGACGCTCCCAATATGCACACTCTGTAATGCTACACAGAAAACCTCTTTAGCTGAAACTCTGGCATGGTTTAACACGATAATACAACCTTTATAGGTCAGAAAAGTGGGAAAAAAGCATAATAGATCCCCTATAATTATCTTTATAGTCAAGTTATGAAATGAAATTATTGCAGAAGCTGTGTTAGAAATGAGTATGATTTTTTTTTCTCATTCTGAAGTTCACAAATAAATGGCTATTTTCCATTGTTCCAATGTCAACAACCACCGACGTGACACGTTAGGGTTAGGGCTAGGGCTAGGGCTAGGGCTAGGGCTAGGGCTAGGGCTAGGGCTAGGGCTAGGGCTAGGGCTAGGGCTAGGGCTAGGGTTAGGGTTAGGGTTAGGGTTAGGGTTAGGGTTAGGGTTAGGGTTAGGGTTAGGGTTAGGGTTAAGGTTAAGGTTAAGGTTAAGGTTAAGGTTAAGGTTAAGGTTAAGGTTAAGGTTAAGGTTAAGGTTAGGGTTAGGGTTAGGGTTAGGGTTAGGGTTAGAGTTAGGGCGAAATCCGTTATAAAAAATCCGATATATGCAATGAATTTTTATTGGAAATGCATTACAGAAAAATCGGTTCTTTTTTTATCTGTCCGTTATGAGCGAATTTCCGATATATCCGAGTCCGAAATAGGCGAAATCCGTTATAAAAAATCCGATATATGCAATGAATTTTTATTGGAAATGCATTACAGAAAAATCGGTTCTTTTTTATCTGTCCGTTATGAGCAAATTTCCGATATATCTGAGTCCGATATATCCGATATATACTTTAGTATTCCAAGAGAGGAGAGAGAGAAAGGTTTTTTATCCCTTCACAACCTTTTGACACTAAATTAAACTGTTGAGTCCGTTCCCCTGTGCCAGCTAGTTATCTTTCCAGGCTAATTTAACACTATAATTTACATTGCATATAAAAAAAATCCATCCTGATGTGCAGGCTGTCAAGGCTGTACATCATTTGCAGAGCGTGCTCCAGTTTTCGGAGAGGAAAAAAAAAAAAAGACGGAATTAGATCATATTCATGATGCAATTAAACACTTCAGTGGGAATCGATGTAAAACCGATGAGCCCTGAAAACAATGCATATGGCTGAGAACATTAGAACGCATTACCTTCCCTTGAATCCTTCGCTCCACGGATGCGATTTAAAAAAAAATAAAAAATCCTCCACCACTCCAGATTCCGTAACACATATGGCGATAATAAATGAATATTTTTTTTTCACAAAATTATTCAACTACTAAATTGCCCGTGGTAAGTATCAGATGAAAGTGATGTGAATTATTAAGCAGGGAAAGTGTTTGTTCTCAGTGTGGCTGTAATAATTGGCCAAATGAGGAGCAGGGCAGGTTACAGTAAAAACAGATTGCACATGAAACACTGGTCTTGATGTAAAAAAAAAAAAAAAAAAAAAAAAAACGGCAAAAACACTGTTTTGCAACTGCAGCCTCCAGCTGTGTTGATGGTATCGACCAATTTCGCAAGCCCAGCTGTGCAGATTCTTCTTATGGGCACACAAAGATGAGAACATTACAGTCGTATTGCTGCATATACGCACATATCAAGCTGCTACAAGGTTTATGTTTTTTTTTTTTGTTTTTTTTTTAACGAAAATACTACACCATTTCACTGCATTTGACATAATCCAAGGGACAGCGGAGCACACCACGTATCACGTCAACTACCTGTCACGGTCCCCCCTTCCGACTTACGATTAAAGCTTAATACAGTAAACCTCGGATATATCGGATTCAATTGTTCCCACTGGTTTTGTCCGATATAAGCGAAATCCGTTATATGCGTATACCGGAAAATGTCCGTTTTACGCATATATCGGATTTATATACGGTATATGCGTAAAATCGGATTTTATCCGTTATAAAAAGGCACTTCCTTGACTATGTTTCCAATGTACCTGGACGCGCAGGCAACGCTGCAAACGCTGCAAATGACGTCGTATAGCGGCCTGTCACGATTCGGCGAATCGGAACGCCACGATGCGGCCATCCGATATATGTGAGGGGAATTTCATGGAAATGCATTGGAACGGGACTGGAGATTTTGTCCGAAATAGGCGAAATCCGTTATAAAAAATCCAATGAATTTTTATTGGAAATGCATTACAGAAAAATCGGTTATTTTTTATCTGTCCGTTGTGAGCGAATTTCCGATATATCCGAGTCCGATATATCCGAGGTTTACTGTACACAGTGGAACCCGTCCACATCCCTCAGACTGATGTCACGTCACGTGGGTGGTTGTTGACATTGGAACAATGGAAAAATAGCCATTTATTTGTGAACTTCAGAATGAGAAAAAAAAATCATACTCATTTCTAACACAGCTTCTGCAATAATTTCATTTCATAACTTGACTATAAAGATAATTATAGCGGATCTATTATGCTTTTTTCCCACTTTTCTGACCTATAAAGGTTGTATTATCGTGTTAAACCATGCCAGAGGTTTTTTGTGTAGCATTACAGAGTGTGCATATTGGAAGCGTCTTAGCATGCATGCTAATTACAAGCTCATTGACATCTGGAGTTGCTAATACAGTAAACCTCGGAATTACTAAACCACACAAAGATGAGAACATTACAGTCGTATTGCTGCATATACGCACATATCAAGCTGCTACAAGGTTTATGTTTTTTTTTTTTTTTTTTAACGAAAATACTACACCATTTCACTGCATTTGACATAATCCAAGGGACAGCGGAGCACACGTCAACTACCTGTCACGGTCCCCCCTTCCACCGCCGCCGCCGCCATCAGACTTAACTCTGACTGGCTTAGAGACATAGCTTAGGAAAAAAAATCAAAAAAGCAAAGCAAAACATTTTCAAATATTATTCCCCTTTTTGTAATTGTTATCAAATCCCATAGCAGCTGATGTTTAAAAAAAAAAAAATGGACAAATGTAATGACATTCAGAATTGAAGTGCCATACAGTACAAGGGCCAGAAGTGCAGCAATTTCTAACCATTTCTGAAACAGTAATTATACTTAATGGTCCTTTAATCTGTCCATCAGGCATAGAGGTGAGCAGATGGGGTCAGGCCTAAAGTGCCTCAGGCATCAGATTTTGTCAGGATACAGTCAGAGGGGCGAAGGGGTGTACTATAGAAGGGTGCAAGACACTGGCCTTCATCCAAAATATATACGTTAGACGAGTGGTTCTCGAACTTCAGAAGAAGAAGCATTTAAAACCAAGGGGTCTCAAACTCAATTTACATGGGGGCTACTGGAGATAGGGGTCTGGGCAAGGCTGGGCCGCATCAGGTTTTCCAAAAAAAAAAAAAAAAATTTTTATTAAAAGCATTTATTAAAAAAATATATACAATAAATATAAATATAAAAAATAAAATATATAATAAAGAAAAATATACAAACTTTCTCAGTGCTTTGGTTCCGATTTTCTACAATAAAAGCTGCACTGTTCTCAAATATCTTATTTTTTATTTTTCTGCACAAAATAAGATGAAAAATAAATAAACAAATCAAGAATAAAGAAAATCAATCAGTAATAAATTAATATAATAATAATAAAACGGCAAATAATAAAAACTTAAGAAACCACATATAGTTGCTGGGTAGACAAATTATTATTTTCAGATTAAAATTAAACAAAGCATTATTAGAGCCCTGTAGACATGACAAAACACGACTATAGTCACATTTATACTTTTATTATTAACAACATATTGCGCAACTGCGGGGTCTTGAGACACATGCTAACTCGCAAACTAGAGCGCTAGCCACCTAAACGGTAGCCTTCAAGTTATTTCCTTTAAACTTAAATAGCCAAAAACGTACCACTTCCACACGTATAGGGAGGATAACTATTAACAGTTATTTAACCTTTAACATGAACATTAATCAAACGTAATAATTTTTTCTGGGTACATGATACCATACAGCATCCATATCAAACTTGCGCGGGGCCGCACTAACATTAAACTTTTGTATCAAGGCGGGGGCCTCAAACTAGTGTCCTCGTTATTTACAACATATTGCGCAACTGCGGGGTCTTGAGACACATGCTAACTCGCAAACTAGAGAGCTAGCGATACTAAACGGTAGCCTTCAAGTTATTTCCTTTAAACTTAAATAGCCAAAAACTTACCACTTCCACACAGATAGGGAGGATAACTATTAACAGTTATTTAACCTTTAACATGAACATTAATCAAACGTAATAATTTTTTCTGGGTACATGATACCATACAGCATCCATATCAAACTTGCGCGGGCCGCACTAACATTAAACTTTCATATCAAGGCGGGGGCCTCAAACTAGTGTCCTCGTTATTTACAACATATTGCGCAACTGCAGGGTCTTGAGACACATGCTAACTCGCAAACTAGAGCGCTAGCCACCTAAACGGTAGCCTTCAAGTTATTTCCTTTCAACTTAAATAGCCAAAAACTTACCACTTCCACACGGATAGGGAGGATAACTATTAACAGTTATTTAACCTTTAACATGAACATTAATCAAACGTAGTAATTTTTTCTGGGTACATGATACCATACAGCATCCATATCAAACTTGCGCGGGCCGCACTAACATTAAACTTTCGTATCAAGGCGGGGGCCTCAAACTAGTGTCCTCGTTATTTACAACATATTGCGCAACTGCAGGGGTCTTGACACACATGCTAACTCGCAAACTAGAGAGCTAGCAACCTAAACGGTAGCCTTCAAGTTATTTCCTTTAAACTTAAATAGCCAAAAACTTACCACTTCCACACGGATAGGGAGGATAACTATTAACAGTTATTTAACCTTTAACATGAACATTAATCAAACGTAGTAATTATTTCTGGGTACATGATACCATACAGCATCCATATCAAACTAACATTAAATTTTTGCCTCAAAAAGTGTCCTGCGGGCCACATTTGGCCCGCGGGCCGCATGTTTGAGACCCCTGGTATATATATTATCGCGGCCAAGCCTTCTCCGTTCACTCTTTCATAGGCCACAGAGACAAAAGAGGAGGGCGGTAATTCACCGCTAGACCTCGGTACTGATGATCCTTTGACAGTTAACACAGCACAAAGACTTCACCCCCACCTCGTCGCATCAATAAAAGGACGGCCATGCTTTTATGATTGCGCTGCTTATTCTTTAGGCTCGGCTTTTTCCTCTTGGACTCAAAGTTCTAATCAGACAGCAGAGCCATTGTCTCTCTAAGCACAAGACATAGTGGGATCAGTGATACCCCCCCCCCACTTTATTAGCCCAGTGGCACATTACTGTTTATACAAGCCGGTATTGTATGTTTGCTGAGAACAATTACAGTATGACAAATGATCCGTCACCGCCATCTATCAGGTCGGACCTGACAGGAATCCTATAGACAGGCCAAGCATTCCCTCTCCCGCTCAAGATCTCCGGGGTCCCGTGCTTTAGTATCCATGACAACATGCAAGCCACTTGCCACGCTTGCCACTTCACAGTGAGAGATGAGCGCCCGTGAGTGGCTTTGAAAATTAGCCTTTGACACCCTACGTTTCCGCTGTGCTCCCCGACCCTCCTAGCTTAAAGTCCAGCCCCCTTTAGGGGGGGGGGGGCGAGGAACAGTCACAGGTCTGTTTCACATTCTGGCCTACACAAACACACCACAAAAGGTGAACAAAAAAAGCCCTTTGCCTTGCACAATGGCACTTTTGCAAGGTAAAGCAGTAAGACACGGTCAACGTGCACAAAAGTAGGGAAAACCTAAGTCCACAAATCATTTTTCTTAATTTTTTTTTATTTTATTATTTATTACAAACCATCAGTAATATAAATAAATGCAAAATGACGATGTGTGGCATTACACACCACCATTACACAAAACAATTAACAACTCCGTGTCTATCTCTTTGCTTGTGTAAGAGTGGCATCCATTAAAACACTGCGCTGATCAAGTGATGAGGTGTTCAAACGCGTGTACAGTAACAATCAGTTCATGATACTGTTTATAATATTACACATCTGTTCGGAAAAAAGTATTTCTTGTCATTTTTACTGTAATTTTTCTCTTGAAAAACAACTTATTTGCCTATTTTTCTAGTACTATCGCAACATTATACGTTATATTGTTCTTGTCTTGTAGTCTAATTTTTTTTATTTACAGCAGGGGTCTCAAACACGCGACACGCGGGCCAAATGTGGCCCGCAGGACACTATTTGAGGCCCCCGCCTTGATATGAAAGTTTAATGTTAGTGCGGCCCCGTGCAAGTTTGATATGGATGCTGTATGGTATCATGTACCCAGAAAAAAATATTACGTTTGATTAATGTTCATGTTAAAGGTTAAATAACTGTTAATACTTATCCTCCCTATCCGTGTGGAAGTGGTAAGTTTTTGGATATTTAAGTTTAAAGGAAATCATTTGGAGGCTACCGTTTAGGTCGCTAGCTCTCTAGTTTGCGAGTTAGCATGTGTGTCAAGACCCTGCAGTTGCGCAATATGTTGTAAATAACAAGGACACTAGTTTGAGGCCCCCGCCTTGATACGAAAGTTTAATGTTAGTGCGGCCCCGCGCAAGTTTGATACGGATGCTGTATGGTATCATGTACCCAGAAAAAATTATTACGCTTGATAATGTTCATGTTAAAGGTTAAATAACTGTTAATAGTTATCCTCCCTATCCGTGTGGAAGTGGTAAGTTTTTGGATATTTAAGTTTAAAGGAAATAACTTGAAGGCTACCGTTTAGGTCGCTAGCTCTCTAGTTTGCGAGTTCGCATGTGTCTCAAGACCCTGCAGTTGCGCAATATGTTGTAAATAAAAAGAGTATAAATGTGACTATAGTCGTGTTTTGTCATGTCTACAGGGCTCTAATAATGCTTTGTTCATTTTAATCTGAAAAAAAATAATTTGTCTACCCACCAACTATATGTGGTTTCTTACGTTTTTATTATTTGCCGTTTTATTATTATTATTATATTTATTTATTACTGATTTATTTTCTTTATTCTTGATTTGTTTATTTATTTTTCATCTTATTTTGTGTAGAAAAATAAAAAATTAAGATATGTGAGAACAGTGGAATGTTTTATCAGAGCTTTTATTGTAGAAAATCGAAACCAAAGCAAAGTTTATTAATTTTTCTGATTTTAATAAATGCGTTTTTTTTTGTTTGTTTTTTTTTGGAAAACCTGATGCGGCCCAGTCTCGCCCAGACCCTAGCTCCAGTGGCCCCCAAGTAAATTGAGTTTGAGACCCCTCCCTTAAACTATATTAGGAAAGCAGGAAGTGAACAAATGTAACAGTTACTGATTGTAAAAGTACCAGATGGAGGGGTAGGATTTAATAAGCTTTGCAAGTAAATTGAGTTTGAGACCCCTGATTTACAGTGAATCCTCGCACAGTCAGCCCTGCATGTTCATACATTTTTGGTCAAAAATTTTTTTTCTCAAAAAGTAAGTCATTATTGATGACATATGCAAAAAAATATATATAATTTTTGGATTAATTGTACAGCAGCGAGGACATATTAGCTTGTAAACTTCAAGTGTAAGGAAAAACTCCATTTGTTTACAATTCCTAATGGCAAGCATCAGGCAGTGGTTGGAGTTCCTGATTCCCTACCAGCAAAAGAAAAGGTTTAATCTGTCAACGGCATGTCACGCTAAACTTGAACGTGGACATGGGTCATATGCAGCTGGTCTAGGCAACAAACTGTTGCAGAAGCCTGACGCCTCTCCGACGTTACTTGATGGTGTGGAAGAGTCAGAAGAGCTAGCGGTAAGTAACAATTTATACGTGTCCTAACTGTATTTCGTGCGAGGCGAAGGCTTTCAGACATCACGCAATCAGAAGACCGAAAAATGCTGACGTTACTGTACAATTGCTAGCTGAGTCTGTGACGTAAATCCTCATGGCTAATCGTGGAACTGACAACCGACAACTCCTACCTCAGAAGGCCCTGGGGCAGATGACCTGACACTGATTGGACCAAAAAAAAAAATGGCAACATCTCTTCTTTGAAGGTGTTTTCATTTGGACTGAGACAGGGATTCTAGCTCTGTTCTGTTGAAGGAATTTCATATCGTGATGCACAAACTGTGCTCTGAGAATAAAAATCATATTTTTTTGGTAACCGGATCGTCGGGCATACGTGTTTGGAATTGTGTTCATACTATAATTCAGTGATTTTCAACCACTTGAGAAACCGTCAGGTGTGCCGTGAGGAATTATCCAATATCACTTTTTATAATTAACATTTATTAATCATCATTTGGGCGGCACGGTGGTCAAGTGGTTAGCGCGCAGACCTCACAGCTAGGAGACCAGGGTTCAATTCCACCCTCGGGCATCTCTGTGTGGAGTTTGCATGTTCTCCCCGTGCATGCGTGGGTTTTCTCCGGGTACTCCGGTTTCCTCCCACATTCCAAAAACATGCTAGGTTAATTAGCGACTCCAAATTGTCCATAGGTGTGAATGTGAGTGTGAATGGTTGTTTGTCTATATGTGCCCTGTGATTGGCTGGCGACCAGTCCAGGGTGTACCCCGCCTCTCGCCCGAAGACAGCTGGGATAGGCTCCAGCACCCCCCGCGACCCTCGTGAGGAAAAGCGGTAGAAAATGAATGAATGAATGAATATATATATCTATATAAAACATGTTCTGAGTTTAATTATAAAATATTAGCAAAGATTGAATTTGATCTTTTCCTGTTTAAATTGATCCCGGGTGCGTTCTTTCAGCGCATGCTCAGATATGACGTAACACGCAGATCCAGACGTTCTTCACTTTTAAAAATGGAGGCCAGCAATCGGCATTGGACTAAGCAAAGTTTGTTTTTGATTCAAACTCAATTTCAAGACTGGATGAAGGAAAAACTGGCAATACGGAGTTATTCCAACAAGTGAAAGAAAAACTCCAGGAAGTCGGTATCACGTGATGTTGATGTTGACGTTTTACTGGGCATGCCCTATTGACCAGGGGTGGGCAAACTTTTTGACTTGTGGGCCGCATTGATTTAACAACATTGACGGGGGGGGGGGGGGGGGGGCAGACTATATAATATTTTACACGCAACGGTCAATTTTTACACGTATATTTTACACACGTTTTACATGTAAAAGTGTCATGCAATCTGGCATTTGTGCACTTTGAGATTATTTATTTGATATAAAGTGTGTTATAAATTAAATGTATTATAATAATAATAATAATGATTATTATTGTTATTTAATAATTATTTTTTAATTATTATTTTAGTACTATTATTAATTAATATTATTAATTGTTTTTAATTTAATATTATTATTAATTAATATTATTAATGGCAATAATTGATAATATTATATTGATTGTATTATTAATATAATTAATATTTATTTAATATTATTGGAAAATATATATTTTTTATATTTATTATTATTATTATTATTATGTGCTTGTGTCCCTTTTTAGGAGCATTTTATAAACAACAGACCACATCAAATAACAATAATAATAATAAAATTGATAAACCAGCTACTTCAACCATCAAAAGGTTGGCTCAAGCCTTGATGTCCGGTTGTATGTTGAGTTTAAATTAAATACTTTGGAAAGAACAGGCGGGCCGTATTCAAGCACTTGGCGGGCCAGATGTGGCCCCCGGGCCGTAGTTTGCCCACCCCTGCCTATTGACTATTCTGTTTGATTTTCACAGCGCATGTAGACAAGAGATTGGAATATTCCTTTCTATGGATACCATTGTTTTTCCCGAAAGGTCATTCGGAAAGAGAAAAAGTGGTCATGTAAAAACATGGCTGCTGTGGAGTGTCTGTGGTGTAAAGACTGGCATAGCAATATAATATTGGTCATTGTGGCAACACCTAACTTGTTCCTCCGATAGACTTATTGATGCACGTGTGAGGTCATGGTGACATTTTGTAACATTTTTGGTTAGTGATGTGCCACAAGATTTTTCACAATGTAAAAAAAAAAACGTGCCGTGGCTCAAAAAAAGGTTAAAAAACACTGCTATAAACTACACCTGGCAACTTCAGATCGTGATTGAAACAAACGGCGGAGTTCTGTCGTAAGCAATGATTTTTACGGCACGTGATGAATCATATTTGGAAGAAAACATTAAAGCGAAAGGGTGTCAGGTGGTATAACCCACCGCTGACATCAAGCAGAGCACAGCGAGCTCATTGATGTGGCGGCGTCTCATTTTCCAACCAGTTTGGGAGCAGACAGTTTTTTTTTTTGCAGCGCCTTGCGGTTCTTAATTATCTCCCGACTTTGTCTAATTCAATCAACACAACTCAGATCTCGGGTGCAAAAAAATGGCACTCGCATCCCCCTCAAGCTCAGCGAGTCAAAAAAAAAAAAAAAAAAAAAAAACACAGAATAAGTGGAACAGTCAAAGTGACAAAATGGCATAACACATGAGAAATTTTCAGCTATTTTATCTCCCGTGCCGAGAACTCATCCACATCGGCAGGGATGAGGGGAGGTCGACACGGGGGCCAATCAGCTTTTTGTTGTAAGTTACAAAGCAACGTTCGGCGGAGAGGACACAGAAGTCAAGTGCTTTGATGGGAGCCGCAGATGCTACCTTGCTGAGCTGTGGGATGGGCGTGTCACTCGGGCAGAGTTTCCCGCTCGGATGCTTGCTTTTGAACCTTTTAACCGCGCACAATTAACACAATGACATCCAAACTAATTCTAATGGCGCTAATACAGGGGTGGGCAAACTACGGCCCGGGGGCCACATCCGGCCCGCCAAGTGTTTCAATATGGCCCGCCTGTTTTTTTCCAAATATTTCATTTGAACTCAACATAAAACCTGGCATCGTGGCTTGGGACAATTTTTTGATGGTTGAGGTAGCTGCTTTATCAATTTCGTTATTTGATGTGGTCTGTTGTTTACAAAATGCTCCTGTAAAAGGGGACACAAGCACATAATAATAATAATAATAATAATAATAATAATAATAATAATAATAATAATAATAATAATAATAATTATAATAATAATAATGTTGTCAATAATGATAATAATACTACTATTATATTAATATTGTTGTTAATAATATTAATATAATAATGGTAGTAATATTACAAAATGCTCCTGTAAAAAGGGACACAAGCACATAATAATAATAATAATAATAATAATAATAATAATAATAATAATAATAATAATAATAATGTTGTCAATAATGATAATAATACTACTATTATATTAATATTGTTGTTAATAATATTAATATAATAATGGTAGTAATATTACAAAATACTCCTGGAAAAAGGGACACAAGCACATAATAATAATAATAATAATAATAATAATAATAATAATAATAATAATAATAATAATAATGTTGTCAATAATGATAATAATACTACTATTATATTAATATTGTTGTTAATAATATTAATATAATAATGGTAGCAATATTACAAAATACTCCTGGAAAAAGGGACACAAGCACATAATAATAATAATAATAATAATAATAATAATAATAATAATAATAATAATAATAATAATAATAATAATAATAATAATAATAATAATAATAATAATAATAATAATGTTGTCAATAATGATAATAATACTACTATTATATTAATATTGTTGTTAATAATATTAAGGGTGTACCCCGCCTCTCGCCCGAAGACAGCTGGGATAGGCTCCAGCACCCCCCGCGACCCTCGTGAGGAAAAGCGGTAGAAAATGAATGAATGAATGAATGAATGATGACACCCAAAAATGTTTCCCCTCTTGCCACATATTGACCCTTCCTCTAATTGAACGAACCGCAGCATCATTGCATTTACAAAATGATAATAATAGCTCAAATAACCAGGATGGCCCTGCTGTCATTATAAAGCCTTTACTTTGTCACTAACTGCCAAATCTGTTTTGCGCTCGCTACAGACTGCCAAACCTAACAATGGCAGATTAGTCAAGCTCCTTTCCTGTTGCAGCAGAGGTTAATGTAAAGTGACAGGGCTAAGTCTGCTACAATTATGTATGCAGAGAGATGTTATGGTGGTTTGTTACAACAGATCATTATTGGATTAAATAGCGTCCATAACAATGAAAGTTCAATTCTTCATGTTCAGCACCAATGTAAAACAGTGGCTGAATTTGGGAATCCTTTTCGGAAACAAAGGGACTATTACAGCTTGATTTGGTTTTTCCGTCGGGACAGGTCACGTTACAGTGTATGCAAAGCTAAATGAGGATGTTGACGTTATATTGTGAAAAAAGCAAAATGTAGAACATTCAGCAGGGTATGCCTTAGGTCAGGGGTCTCAAACTCAATTTAACTGGGGGCCACTGGAGCTAGGGTCTGGGCAAGACTGGGCCGCATCAGGTTTTCAAAAAAAAAACAAAAAACGCATTTATTAAAAACAGAAAAATATACTTTTTCAGTGCTTTGGTTCCGATTTTCTACAATAAAAGCTCTGATAAAACATTCCACTGTTCTCAAATGTCTTATTTTTAATTTTTCTGCACAAAATAAGATGAAAAATAAATAAATCAAGAATAAGGAAAATCAATCAATCAGTAATAAATAAATATAATAATAATAATAAAACAGCAAATTATAAAAACTTAAGAAACCACATATAGTTGGTGGGTAGACAAATTATTTTTTTTCAGATTAAAATGAACAAAGCATTATTAGAGCCCTGTAGACATGACAAAACACGACTATAGTCACATTTATACTCTTTTTATTTACAACATATTGCGCAACTGCAGGGTCTTGAGACACATGCTAACTCGCAAACTAGAGAGCTAGCGACCTAAACGGTAGCCTTCAAGTTATTTCCTTTCAATTTAAATAGCCAAAAACTTACCACTTCCACACGGATAGGGAGGATAACTATTAACAGTTATTTAACCTTTAACATGAACATTAATCAAACGTAATAATTTTTTCTGGGTACATGATACCATACAGCATCCATATCAAACTTGCGCGGGCCGCACTAACATTAAACTTTCATATCAAGGCGGGGGCCTCAAACTGGTGTCCTTGTTATTTACAACATATTGCGCAACTGCAGTGTCTCGAGACACATGCTAACTCGCAAACTAGAGAGCTAGCGACCTAAACGGTAGCCTTCAAGTTATTTCCTTTCAACTTAAATAGCCAAAAACTTACCACTTCCACACGGATAGAGAGGATAACTATTAACAGTTATTTAACCTTTAACATGAACATTAATCAAACGTAATAATTTTTTCTGGGTACATGATACCATACAGCATCCATATCAAACTTTGCGCGGGCCGCACTAACATTAAACTTTCATATCAAGGCGGGGGCCTCAAACTAGTGTCCTGCGCGCCACATTTGGCCCGCGGGCCGCGTGTTTGAGACCCCTGTCTTAGGAGGCTTAGAGATGTGATGTTCGCAAGTGAGTCAAATATTTTGAATGACTCTTTTAAGTCGGCGGTCGAGTGGTTAGCGCGTAGACCTCACAGCTAGAAAACAAGGGTTCAATTCCACCCTCTGCCAATCTCTGTGTGGAGTTTGCATGTTCTCCCTGTGCATGCGTGCGTTTTTCAAGGCGGGGGCCTCAAACTAGTGTCCTGCGGGCCACATTTGGCCCGCGGGACGCATGTTTGAGACCCCTGCCTTAGGTGATTTACCAAGAGGTCAAAACACCTGACCATTAAGCACCTATTAATCCTTCCGGAGTCATTCATTAACATGTCTAATTTTTACCGCCCCTTATTTTTATTAGACGACCCAATCAACAGTCTATATTAGACTGAAATATAGACTTCTTTTCTCCTCTCAGAAGGTATACAGAGCCAGGTGAGACCAACTCAAGTCTCTCAGGGAGGGGGGGGGTGAATCTGCCAATCTCATGGGGTATTCCCCACCGTCCCGTTAACTTCAATAAATCTCAGTGCTTTACGATTAGGTACATAAAATGAGTCATAGATCTAGACGGTAAATAAGAGCTTGTCAGTGCGGCCGACGCCAGATCCACCCCCTCCTCCGCCGCCGCATAGTCCCTTCTGTACACTGACCATCAGACTGCTGCTATTGAGCCGGGGCTAAAAAGACTCTCATAAATAACAATAATATATCCCTCGGGGCATATATGGTGCCACCCAGAGTCATGCTTGCATCATGCGGTCAAAGAATATTGTCCAGAATTGATACGAGGTCCGTTTGGATACAAACTATATGTTTTATGTGCATTTTTTTTTTAAAATCATTTTTAACCCTTGTATTATGTTACGGGTCAATTTGACCCGTTTCAGTTTTTGTGTTGACCAAAGTACTGGTTATTCTTTCTTTTTCTTCATGAAATTTTGTGACTTTTCCTCATCTAGGGTCATGAACACAAAAACTGAAACGGGTCAAATTGACCCGTAACATAATACAAGGTTAACTAGCATGATTTGTTAACAAATCATGCTAGTTATGCTAGCATGATAACAAATCATGCTAGTTATGCTAGCATGATTTGTTATGCTAGCATGAGCATTTGTTATGCTAGCATGATAACAAATCATGCTAGTTATGCTAGCATGATTTGTTAACAAATCATGCTAGCATGTATTAACCTTGTATTATGTTACGGGTCAATTTGACCCGTTTCAGTTTTTGTGTTCATGACCCTAGATGAGGAAAAGTCACAAAATTTCATGAAGAAAAAGAAAGGATAACCAGTACTTTGGTCAACACAAAAACTGAAACGGGTCAAATTGACCCGTGACATAATACAAGGGTTAAAGTACCGGTGCATTCCTTGTTTCTAATTACTTCTTCCAGGCAGGATAGCCAAGAAGTTAGCGGATCAATCCATCTCACATATCCTCAAAGTGTACTCCAAGACACTGATGTCTTTTAATGGACCTTCAATCCATACTTGCAATTAAGCATGCAAAATCTCCCATTAAGTAACTCCACTTACAGTGTATTTACGGCAGTTGTTCCTTGGGTACTGAGTGTGTCTTCTACAAGAAGTGAACAACAAAAAGACCTGAGAGAGGGGGGGTGGGGGGCGAGTCATGGTCTCCAAAATGATGGACACTTCCTCTGCAGCGCCAGCTAATCATTGCAGCGGTTTTCGTTTACATTGGTTCAGAATGACTCCCCGAATGACCGCCTTTGCATATTAAATAGACAAACAGAACAAGGACACACACAGAGGACATAAGGACAACAAAAGCCGTGGTGAGATGGTTTGGAAGGATCATAATACTAACTGTACAACCAAAAATCCAGCAGGTGAAGGAATTTATAGTAAAACCTTGGTTAGCATCCGCCCCAGGTTAGCGTGGTTCAATATTATTATTCTCCATTTATATGTATTTATATGCAAATTAGATTGTTTTCTGCATGTAAAACCACAATTTCTCACACAAAAAAAAATATTTAGTTTTTCAGGAACGATTTAATTGGATTTACATTATTTCTTATGGGAAAAATGTATTCAGTTAAAGTACGTTTGGGTTAGAATCAGACATTCAAAACAGATGCTAACCAAGGTTCTGCTGTATTAAATAGAAATTGTCACCCGTGCCCACACAACTCATGACTGCCTCAGGAACGATTTAATTGGATTTACATTATTTCTTATGGGAAAAATGTATTCAGTTAAAGTACGTTTGGGTTAGAATCGGACATTCAAAACAGATGCTAACCAAGGTTCTGCTGTATTAAATAGAAATTGTCACCCGTGCCCACACAACTCATGACTGCCTCAGGAACGATTTAATTGGATTTACATTATTTCTTATGGGAAAAATATATTCAGTTAAAGTACGTTTGGGTTAGAATCGGACCCCCAGAACAGATGCTAACCAAGGTTCTGCTGTATTAAATAGAAATTGTCACCCGTGCCCACACAGCTCATGACTGCCTCAGGAACAATTTAATTGGATTTACATTATTTCTTATGGGAAAAATGTATTCAGTTAAAGTACGTTTGGGTTAGAATCGGACATTCAAAACAGATGCTAACCAAGGTTCTGCTGTATTAAATAGAAATTGTCACCTGTGCCCACACAAGTCATGACTGCCTCAGGAACCATTTAATTGGATTTACATTATTTCTTATGGGAAAAATGTATTCAGTTAAAGTACGTTTGGGTCTACGCAAGGCTGGGCCACATCATGTTTTCCAAAAAAAAAAACGTATTTATTAAAAACAGAAAAATATACAAACTTTTTCAGTGCTTTGGTTCCGATTTTCTACAATAAAAGCTCTGATAAAACATTCCACTGTTCTCAAATATCTTAATTTTTATTTTTCTGCACAAAATAAAATGAAAAATAAATAAACAAATCAAGAATAAAGAAAGTCAATCAATCAGTAATAAATAAATATAATAATAATAATAAAACGGCAAATAATAAAAACTTAAGAAACCACATATAGTTGGTGGGTAGACAAATTATTTTTTTCAGATTAAAATGAACAAAGCATTATTAGAGCCCTGTAGACATGACAAAACACGACTATAGTCACATTTATACTCTTTTTATTTACAACATATTGCGCAACTGCAGGGTCTTGAGACACATGCTAACTCGCAAACTAGAGAGCTAGCGACCTCAACGGTAGCTTTCAAGTTATTTCCTTTAAACTTAAAAAGCCAAAAACTTACCACTTCCACACGGATAGGGAGGATAACTATTAACAGTTATTTAACCTTTAACATGAACATTAATCAAACGTAATAATTTTTTCTGGGTACATGATACCATACAGCACCCATATCAAACTTTGCGCGGGGTCGCACTAACATTAAACTTTCATATCAAGGCGGGGGGCCTCAAACTAGTGTCCTGCGGGCCACATTTGGCCCACGGGCCGCGTGTTTGAGACCCCTGTCTGAAAGAGTTTGGCTTCTCAAAAAAAATTAGCATGACAAAAATGCCTCCGTTTTGCATTTAATTAAATGACATTTTATTCCTTGATAAAAAAAAAAATATAACGGATTTCATAGGGCACTTCATGCATAATAAAGACACATCATTTTAATTTAATCCACAAGTTAATGATGAGTGCTTTAATGTCATGATTCCAGATGCAAGGTATAAATTACATATTTATATATTATTGACGTATTGCAAACTAACTTATCTGGCTTATCAACCTAAATGACACAATACACATTTTTGGTTGCACCGTGAGTGAGCGAGCAGTGTATGTTTTTTCATTTTTAGTCTCAAAATAAACATTTTTTTATAGGTATCTCAATTACTTGAAGGGATCTACTGTATTTTAAAGTAGCATATTATGGCGTTTATTTTTTTTTATTATTTATATAATGTGTTTTGTTGTGATATTATCGATCTATCCTTTTGACTTTGATAAATGATTTACTCCCATCAGGACAAACCGGTATTGATTGTACACTATGTTGCACCATTTGACCTTGTTTTACTTAAACATTTTTTTGTTTTTAAAAAGGGTACAGTCCTGTTGATACATGTAAATACATATGTAAACATATGGATAGGGTAGCAAATCCATGTTAATGTCAATGCTAACGGCTAAGTCATCAATTGTAAAGAGGTCGTAGATTAAATTTGGGTGGTCATCATTATTTACCTTGACGGGAAAATGAAACTGTAATGTTTGCAGTACATCTGCCTTGCCGCATCTTATATATATATATTTTACTACATTAAGTCATATACAACATAATGTATATTATCTCCAACGCCATTTTTATCTCTCTACTTGTGTAGTGTAAAACACAAACATTCCTGTAAATAAAGATGGCTGTCCAGCGACTGTCTTTCCCGCCACAATAGTATTGACCATAGTCAGATGCTCCACTGATTAAAAATTGATCCATTTTGAAAAATCTAATCAACTGAATAGGATTCTTTCCTACATGGGGGGAGGGGTTTGGTGCATTGTTGGAGGTGCGTCTGACAGACGGACCTGTTATTAACCCCTGAGCCTCAGTTCAACACCCAGGACCCTGCACCCCAATTCACATAACCGAAGCGCCCCAGGAGTAGACACTTGCCCCAGACGTTCTGAATTATTCAGCAGGCTGAGAGAGGCTCCGGCCACTTGGCCTATTAAAGCTCGCTGTTGAGGCCAGTGGCTCTAATGGACAGTTCAGAGGAGCCCCCAGTTCCCTGTGGACAAGAGTGGAAGGGGGTGGGGGGTTCTGAGGCTAGACTGCAGGGGATATGCGAGCCGATTCAACGGCGTTTGAGGTCGCATCAGGTTAATGATGTTGCACGTCTAGACGGATGCTGGACACACGGCCATGACCAAAAAAAAGGCAGTGGGGGAAGGAAATAACTATTTTTAATCATATCATTTGTTTAATAAAAACCAGCTCTGTAATAAAGTGGAACCCATTTAACTAATTAAGCTCAGTTCCACTGTAAAGTCAGTGTACAAATACATGGTCAGAGCCAAAGCGATTATAGCATTGATACCTTCATCATTATATCACTAAGCAGGAATGTGTCCAAATGTGGCCCGCAGGACACTACTTTGAGGCCCCCGCCTTGATATGAAAGTTTAATGTTAGTGCGGCCCCGCGCAAGTTTGATATGGATGCTGTATGGTATCATGTACCCAGAAAAAATTATTACGTTTGATTCATGTTCATGTTAAAGGTTAAATAACTGTTAATAGTTATCCTCCCTATCCGTGTGGAAGTGGTAAATTTTTGGCTATTTAAGTTTAAAGGAAATAACTTGAAGGCTACCGTTTAGGTGGCTAGCTCTCTAGTTTGCGAGTTAGCATGTGTCTCAAGACCCTGCAGTTGCGCAATATGTTGTAAATAACAAGGACACTAGTTTGAGGCCCCCGCCTTGATATGAAAGTTTAATGTTAAGTGCGGCCCCGCGCAAGTTTGATATGGATGCTGTATGGTATCATGTACCCAGAAAAAATTATTACGTTTGATTAATGTTCATGTTAAAGGTTAAATAACTGTTAATAGTTATCCTCCCTATCCGTGTGTACCCGGAGAAAACCCACACATGCACGGGGAGAACATGCAAACTCCACACAAAGACGGCCGAGGGTGGAATTGAACCCTGGTCTCCAAGCTGTGAGGTCTGCGCGCTAACCACTCAACCACCGTGCAGCCCAAACCTAATTAATGGTAAAGGAAAATAAACCTACATAGGCAGTTTTCACAAATTAAAGTTAAAATAAGCAATACTCATGGTCTACTTGGTCGGGTACAACTTTGATTCCTCACAACTCCTTATCATCGCACAACAACAACCCAAACTGCTCAAGAGGGCCCTCAGCTCCAGTACAAAGTCATTCAGTAATCAGGGCATCTCCCCTGGAGAGAGAGAGAGAGAGAGAGAGAGAGGGGATGGAAATCAGGGTGGGACTCATTTGGGAGCAGCTCAGTTGCCATGTGTTTCAGTCGCCTTGGTGATCATGTGTATCCGCCCGGGGTCTCTAATGATGTAAACACCATAGGAAACACAGAGGGAGAAGAGGCGGGGGGGGATGACCCCCAGGGTTTAGTAGAGGGGTCTCAAACTCAATTTACTTGGGGGCCACTGGAGCTTGAGTCTGGGTGAGACTGGGCTGCATCAGGTTTTCCACAAAAAAAACAAAACGCGTTTATTAAAAACAAAAAAAAATAAAAAAACTTTGCTAAACATTCCACTGTTCTCAAATATCTTAATTTTTATTTTTCTTTAAAATGAAAAATAAATAAACAAATCAATCAGTAATAAATAAATAAATATAATAATAATAATAATAAAACGGCAAATAATAAAAACTTAAGAAACCGCATATAGTTGGTGGGTAGACAAATTATTTTTTTCAGATTAAAATGAACAAAGCATTATTAGAGCCCTGTAGACATGACAAAACACGACTATAGTCACATTTATACTCTTTTTATTTACAACATATTGCGCAACTGCAGGGTCTTGAGACACATGCTAACTCGCAAACTAGAGAGCTAGCGACCTAAACGGTAGCCTTCAAGTTATTTCCTTTAAACTTAAATAGCCAAAAACTTACCACTTCCACACGGATAGGGAGTATAACTATTAACAGTTATTTAACCTTTAACATGAACATTAATCAAACGTAATAATTTTTTCTGGGTACATGATACCATACAGCATCCATATCAAACTTGCGCGGGGCCGCGCTAACATTAAACTTTCATATCAAGGCGGGGGCCTCAAACTAGTGTCCTGCGGGCCACATTTGGCCCGCGAGCCGCGTGTTTGAGACCCCTGTCTTAGGAGGCTTAGAGATGTGATGTTCGCAAGTGAGTCAAATATTTTGAATGACTCTTTTAAGTCGGCGGTCGAGTGGTTAGCGCGTGGACCTCACAGCTAGAAAACCAGGGTTCAATTCCACCCTCGGCCAATCTCTGTGTGGAGTTTGCATGTTCTCCCCCGTGCATGCGTGGGTTTTCAAGGCGGGGGCCTCAAACTAGTGTCCTGCGGGCCACATTTGGCCCGCGGGCCGCATGTTTGAGACCCCTGGTTTAGTACGATTCAGTCAACAGAAGCAGATTGCAGAACTTCTATGTCTACCTGAAGGACTGGAATTGAGGAAGCTCTGGAAAATGGAGTTGCATAAGAACATATTCTTCTCATCAGCCAAAAGAGATTTATGCACTTCAAGGTTGACTTCTTTCAACGCGTGGGCTCGATAAGTTTGATGAAGCGGAATGAGTTTAGCCTTCAATAAGTACAATCTGTACTGGACTTGAACTGCCACAACGCACACACTCTTCCTTATCCATGATCTGATGCCAAGCACATTTACTCTTGAGGTCAAAAAACGGCTGCCATGATTGAAGAAAATCAAGGGCATCCTGTGGAAGGCCACAGAGGGGACACAGACACACCCAAACCCTTTTACACAAATGTAATCTCTGCGGCTCCCCTAACTCAAGGTGACCACGCACATAATTCACGGATTGTCATAAGACCACGCTGGAGGCCGTTTCATGCCGCATATGTTCAAAACAGCAAGAACGTCCAAGTTCAGATCACCAAATACGATTTTGAAGCACACACAACAGGGATAGCTAAATATTTTTCCCATTTGGAGCAAAAATGACATGCCTAATTATCGTAAAGACAATCAGTGATGTACAAAGTGTGGCCCGAGGGCGATTTGCAGCCCGCAGCTTGTTTTTTGTTGGCCTGCATTCATTCATTCATTCATTTTCTACCGCTTTTTCCTCACAAGGGTCGCGGGGGGCGCTGGAGCCTATCCCAGCTGTCTTCGGGCGTAAGGCGGGGTACACCCTGGACTGGTCGCCAGCCAATCACAGGGCACATATAGACAAACAACCATTCACACTCACATTCATACCTATGGACAATTTGGAGTCGCTAATTAACCTAGCATGTTTTTGGAATGTGGGAGGAAACCGGAGTACCCGGAGAAAACCCACCAGTCAAAGACAGCTGGGATAGGCTCCAGCACCCCCCGCGACCCTCGTGAGGAAAAAGCGGTAGAAAATTAATGAATGAATGAAGCAAAAATTACATGCCTAATTATCATAAAGACAATCAGTGATGTACAAAGTGTGGCCCGAGGGCGATTTGCAGCCTGCAGCTTGTTTTTTGTTGGCCTGCAGCATATATTTTTTATAACATTAAACATGGCTTTCATCAAAATATTACCAATATTACCAATTAGGGCCACATTTAAAGAAAAACTATTTAAAAATTCCATGACAAACAGTACAGTGTTGGCATCCATGTGGATAATATTATAATTACAAGGGGACATATAAAGACATATAAAAAGCCGAATTGAAATAGGTTCTAGCATGGAACCCTGTGGGATGCCACGGCTGACTTTCACGTGTCTGGATTATTTATTACAATTAATGGACACAAAACAGCAGGCGATGTGACAAATAGGACTGAACCATTTTAATCCAGTGCCTTTACTGCAGATTGTGATTGGTCACACTGACGAGTACATAGAAAGAGTTCCGGTTTGTGCCGCCAATTTTCTAGGAGTTGATAAACAGCAATTTATCTTTTTAAAATGTCCACTTTTAACATACAATGTTGGATCCCGAATCCGATTAGCATTTATTAGCATTTTATAAACACAAATGTGAAGACTATGAAAGTGGTAGATGCATCTAACGAGTACATAGAAAGAGTTCCGGTTTGTGCCGCCAATTTTCGAGGAGTTGATAATATTCACTTTTAACATACAATCATATATGTTGGATCCCGAATCCGATCCGGAAGTGGAGACGGTACAGTCCAAAGTTACTTGAAGACGTCGCTCAATGCTAAGTAGCTTTAGCATTTTAGTGTTCGGTAACGTGTAATGTCTTTTGCGGGACTACTGGTGGAGCTACTAATTATGGTGGGAAAAGACTATTCGCATTTTATAAACATAAATGTGAAGAATATGAAAGTGGTAGATGCATCTAACGAGTACATAGAAAGAGTTCCGGTTTGTGCCGCCAATTTTCGAGGAGTTGATAATATTCACTTTTAACATACAATCATATATGTTGGATCCCGAATCCGATCCGGAAGTGGAAACGGTACAGTCCAAAATTACTTGAAGACGTCTCTGAATGCTAAGTAGCTTTAGCATTTTAGTGTTCGGTAACGTGTAATGTCTTTTGCGGGACTACTGGTGGAGCTACTAATTATGGTGGGAAAAGACTATTCGCATTTTATAAACATAAATGTGAAGAATATGAAAGTGGTAGATGCATCTAACGAGTACATAGAAAGAGTTCCGGTTTGTGCCGCCAATTTTCGAGGAGTTGATAATATTCACTTTTAACATACAATCATATATGTTGGATCCCGAATCCGATCCGGAAGTGGAGACGGTACAGTCCAAAATTACTTGAAGACGTCTCTGAATGCTAAGTAGCTTTAGCATTTTAGTGTTCGGTAACGTGTAATGTCTTTTGCGGGATTACCAGTGTGTAAAACCACTAATTGTGGTGGGAAAAGACTATTAGCATTTTATGTGAAGAATATGAAAGTGGTAGATTAATTTTTTTCATTTTTAAGTATGCCATACTTGATTGGACACCCCTGGTCTAAATACTGGAACTGTACTAAACAGTCTATTGGGTTTTATCTCTTTATAGAATCATGTTGGGATTAAAGATTTGAAGTCTAAACATCTGATCAGATCTGTTCAACTTGGATCATTCTCAAAATATTATGCACGGCCCCCCGGTTTGCCTTTTAAGTTGACCCCGCCCCATCCAAAATTGCAGTTCCTGAGGCGCACTTGCCACAAGCCCGGAGCGATGTTTAGCTAAACCTGCTGGCCTATGTAGGCAGGCAGAGTCCCCAGAGGGCTGAACAATCAGACAATTTCAAGATCATGAAGCATTAAACCAATCCCGGCAGGGTACACTAATTAAACAGCCGAGCCCGGCACAGCCAACCAATCCCCACAGAGCAATTAAATCCATCCCCTCTAAAACACTGTGGAACCTGTCTGGGGAAAACTGCTGAGGAGTGAGCGAGCAAGAAACAAGCGAGAGGGAGAAGGGGAGGGTAGAAAATATCATAACATTCATCTGGAAAAGATACCATAAAGGGAGAATGCAGTCGAAGCCAACAAGGGAAATTGGAGGGGGAAAAAGGAGCCTCGATTCGGTTCTTTGTTGCGTTTTTACCTTTTGGTATTGTGACACAAAATGTCTAAACCAGGGGTCTCAAACTGAATTTACTTGGGGGCCACAAATAAACAAATCAAGAATAAAGAAAATCCATATCCAATACAAATTTAAATTAAAAAAATTAAAATTAAAATTAAAATTAAAATTAAAATTAAAATTAAAATTAAAATTAAAATTAAAATTAAAATTAAAATTAAAAAAAATAAATTTTATTTTTATTTTTATTAAATTTTAATTTTAATTTTTAAAATTAGAATTTAATTTTTTAATTTTTATTTTTTTTTTAAATTAAATAAAAATTAAAATTTATTATTTAATATTTTATTTTTAAAATTAAATAAAAATTAAATTTTAATAAAAATAAAAATAAAAATAAAAATAAAAATAAAAATAAAAATAAAAATAAAAATAAAAATAAAAATAAAAATAAAAATAAAAATAAAAATAAAAATAAAAATAAAAATAAAAATAAAAATAAAAATAAAAATAAAAATTTAATATTTAATTTTTTTTTAATTTTTTTTATTAAATTTTAATGTTAAAAATAAAAATAAAAATAAAAATAAAAATAAAAATAAAAATAAAAATAAAAATAAAAATTAAAATTAAAATTAAAATTAAAATTAAAATTAAAATTAAAATTAAAATTAAAATTAAAATTAAAATTAAAATTAAAATTAAAATTAAAATTAAAATTAGCCGTGGGCCGCACTTTGGACGCCCCAGTATTACACCCCCAATATAAATACTTCCCCTTCCTGTACAATGCATCAATCAGCTCCTAATTCTCCCATTGCGTTATTCCCTGGAGGTTCTTGGACTGAGCGAAGGTGTGTTTTGGAGAATACGAGCCAAGAATGAAGACGAGCTAGCATTTGAGTGGGAGCGACTCCAAACCAGCTGTAAGGACAAGGGAGAGATATTGTAGACTTGCTCTTTTGTCCCCCCCCCCCCCCCGAATGAAACGCCATATAAATCACAAAGCCCAGCTTCACGTCTTTACTTCCTCTTCCTCTCCATTAAAAATGATAAACTGTACCTCATGAAGGCACTCGCTCGCTTTAGGGCCCCCCCGGTCTAACACTACTACTGGTGAAGCGGCACGAGTGCACCACTCAGATTTATTCTTTGCCCTCACATTGTTGGAGAATGAATAAGAGAGTAATTAGCTGTGCGGGCGGTGGAAAACAACTGACTGGCTGGCTTACACAATCAGACCCATCCATCAGTTTTTTGCTACTGCACACCTTCCGTCTAATTTTGTGCAACACATGCGCAGTACTCAAAAGCGCCACCGTGGAAACCTTGTCCTCTACAAATGGCTGCCACCAGTCCTGGTAAACACAGCACATAATGAGTGCAACCGAAGGTCCCCGAAGACAACTGCAGCGGGTTAGAGAAGCATTGATCTCATGAGTGCGCCGGGCCCGGGAGCACCCGTCACATCGTGCTATCATGTGCTACATGACAAGAGATATTATACAACACATTTCTTAAACTAAGAAAACAAAAAATAAAATGGAACATGGCTTCAGTCGGATGAGCCATACGAGGTCAAGATGAAGCGACATGATGATGGAGGGGGGAACGGGGGGGGGGGGGTCTCGGTGAAACTGTGATATGAACAAGAAAGGAGCCGTGCTCGATATGTGTGCAGTGGCGTCAGATGGCAAAAACAAATAAAGCCAAGGCCGCGGTGGAGAAACACAGCTCGATATGAACTAGCTGGGCAGAGGGGAAGGGGACGGGGGGGGGGGGAAGCGTCTGTCAACAGGGAGAGAGGCCACAGCTTTATACTCATGCCGATGAGCCATTACCTCTCTGCTGATCGCCCCCCCTCCTACCCCCGCCTGAAGACGAGGCTAACCTACCACTACAAAGTCGTCCTCCCGCAGACTAATGTGTCCCTTAAGTTTTGTTAAAGCTGGTTATTTACTCCAGCAGAGCAATTGCTTCAGCCTCAGGATAGCAGAACACTGCTATAAAAAAAAAAAAAAAATTTAAAACAGCCATCTCTTGTTGTGAAGCCCCCCCATCATCTACCAAGGGTGCGCTTCAGCTGAAAAAAATAAATTAAAAAAAAAAAAAAAAAAACATCTACTGCTTGGAGACATTGGGGAAGACATTAAAAATAGCACGCCATCCAAAAGCACATCATCAAAATCAATTATATGCAATGTGAGAGCATGCCGACTATGCAATATTAAATGAGTCAATGATGCATTCGGGTAGAATTTTCAAGGTATGAATCACAGATTTTTTGTCTTGTGTTTAATACAATGGAACTCGTCTACTGAGGTCGACACAAGCAGATGTCAACATAATCATTCATTCATTCATTCATTTTCTACCGCTTTTCCTCACGAGGGTCGCGATGGGTGCTGGAGCCTATCCCAGCTGTCTTTGGGCGTGAGGCGGGGTACACCTTGGACCGGTCGCCAGCCAATCACAGGGCACATATAGACAAACAACCATTCACACTCACATTCATACCTATGGACAATTTGGAGTCGCTAATTAACCTAGCATGTTTTTTTGGAATGTGGGAGGAAACCGGAGTACCCGGACAAAACCCACGCATGCACGAGGAGAACATGCAAACTCCACACAGAGATGCCCGAGCGGGGAATCAAACTCGGGTTTCCTAGCAGTGAGACCTGGCAAAACAGCAACAGCAACAGAGTCAACTATAATGGGTAATATGAATGGAAAGATGACTGTAGGGGTGTTATTTCATGTCTAGAGGGCTCTATAAATATTCATTCATTCATTCATTCATTCTCTACCGCTTTTTCCTCACGAGGGTCGCAGGGGTGCTGGAGCCTATCCCAACTGTCTTCAATTTGGACAATTTGGAGTCGCTAATTAACCTAGCATGTTTTTGGAATGTGGGAGGAAACCGGAGTACCCGGAGAAAACCCACGCATGCACGGGGGAGAACATGCAAACTCCACACAGAGATGGCCGAGGGTGGAATTGAACCCTGGTCTCCTAGCTGTGAGGTCTGCGCGCTAACCACTCGACCGCCGTGCCGCCCCTCAACATAATCAAAAAAAATGAAATATGGAGCAGTTCTTTGAGCACATACAGTAGGTTGCAACAGTCCAAGTTCAAACGTCCAACATAACAAAAAGCCCTCGCTGAACTAAATATTAGTACGCTGATTACATATTAGCCCTAAGTGCACTCACAACGCTAACTCTATAATGGTTTCTCAAAAAGATATTACGTAATCATCTTTTATACAACCTATTATTAGTCAACATTATGCATATTTAAGCAATTTTACTTTTTTACCTAACTTTTGCATTTTCAAGCATAATTGCTACATTAAGTAAAATATATATTAAAAAAAACATGGCAGTGTATTACTGTGTTTACAGTGATAAGATGTTTACATAACATGTATAATATATTTGCAGCCTTGTCGCTATCATGGAATCGTGTTTAAAAAGACATTATGCAGGGGTCTCAAACACACGGCCCGCGGGCCAAATGTGGCCCGCAGGACACTAGTTTGAGGCCCCCGCCTTGATATGAAAGTCTAATGTCAGTGCGGCCCCGCGCAAGTTTGATATGGATGCTGTATGGTATCATGTACCCAGAAAAAATTATTACGTTTGATTAATGTTCATGTTAAAGGTTAAATAACTGTTAATAGTTATCCTCCCTATCCGTGTGGAAGTGGTAAGTTTTTGGCTATTTAAGTTTAAAGGAAATAACTTGAAGGCTACCGTTTAGGTCGCTAGCTTTCCAGTTTGCGAGTTAGCATGTGTCTCAAGACCCTGCAGTTGCGCAATATGTTGTAAATAAAAAAAAGTATAAATGTGACTATAGTCGTGTTTTGTCATGTCTACAGGGCTCTAATAATGCTTTGTTCATTTTAATCTGAAAAAAATAATTTGTCTACCCACCAACTATATGTGGTTTCTTAAGTTTTTATTATTTGCCGTTTTATTATTATTATTATTCATTTGAATAATTGAATTGGACAATTGAATCCGATATATCCGAGGTTTACTGTAATATGAACATTGTGGACGAGATGAGTTGGTCAACATATCTCTCGACCGCTGTGCAGCCCCAAACTGAAACCAGTTAACCATAATAAATGAGTGATTATTATTATTATTATTCTACAAATCAAAAGCAAAACAACAAAAGCAAACCACACCCATAAGGATTTTAGATATTAAAACAAAGAGAAAAATCTACTTCTGCAAACCTACTTTTGCAGACGCAACAGTTCTCGACACTTATCGTCTTCACATTTGAAACGCGTGCAACATTAGCGAGTTCTTCCAAATGTCACATGCATGACGGTACAGACAATAACGTCATCCCGCGGCAGAGCTTATCAAAAAAAAAAAAAAAAAAAAAAAAAAACCCACGCAGAAGCAGAAGTGTGAAGGCAAAGGAGCACAAGCACAGCTAAAATGATTGGATAGGTATGGAAATCTACTTGAAGGAAGGTCAAAGTGATTAAGCTGACATTAATGACAGGCCTAGTCTCCATGTGAGAATGCTCGCCGTAGCCCTCGCTAAACCCATTTGTCATTCCTCTTCCAACGCTCCAGCATCCGCTTTGAAGTCTCTACCACTAATGCTACACAGTGAGGTTAAACAGCTTAATGCTAAAGTCTGTTTCTCTCCTCTCACGCTCTAAAATGTTCGCCGCGTCTTATATACCAGGGTTAAGGATTCGGGATTTCACGTCTCAATTTGACCCCAAATGGTTGTAGACAACTTCTCTTCCTTCCATGTTTATTGCTAATGTTAAAGGACAATGGGGGTAACCCAAAGGATGCAAGATAGTACAGTGGATGTGTTCATAGTATATCACAGTGGATTATTGATGTCGATATTCGTGGTTGACGACAAAACCCAAACAGAAAAAAAGCCACTGACTGCACATTTGTGATTTTACCCAGAGGATTTTTCTACTAATGATGGTTTGTTGACATGGTTTTCCTCCATTTGTTTTCTTATCTTATATTTGCTCATTTCAGGGCGGCCAATTACCACTTCCACACAAAATAGGAGAACTCATTCATTCATTTTCTACCGCTTATCCTCACGAGGGTCGCGGGGGGTATGCTGGAGCCTATCCCAGCTGTCTTCGGGCGAGAGGCGGGGTACACTCTGGACTAGTGGTCATCAGCCAATCACAGCACATATAGACAAACAACCATTCACACTCACATTCATACCTATGGACAATTTGGAGTCGCTAATTAACCTAGCATGTTTTTGGAATGTGGGAGGAAACCGGAGTACCCGGAGAAAACCCACGCATGCACGGGGAGAACATGCAAACTCCACACAGAGATGCCCGAGCGGGGAATCAAACTCGGGTTTCCTAGCAGTGAAACCTGGCAAAACAGCAACAGCAACAGCGTCAACTATAATGGGTAATATGAATGGAAAGATGACTGTAGGGGTGTTATTTCATGTCTAGAGGGCTCTATAAATATTCATTCATTCATTCATTTTCTACCGCTTATCCTCAACAAGGGTCGCGGGGGTGCTGGAGCCTATCCCAGCTGTCTTCAATTTGGACAATTTGGAGTCGCTAAATTAACCTAGATAGTCGAGGGTGGAATTGAACCCTGGTCTCCTAGCTGTGAGGTCTGCACGCTAACCACTTAACTGCCGTGCAGCCTAGACCAAACCAAATGTACCTTATTAAAATCTTATTTTGCCCAAAACACAAGATAATACTAGATTTTATTGTAATGTAAAATGTAAAAGTATTCACATCTGAGAGGCTGAAGTCTGGGCACGGCGGTCTAGTGGTTAGCGCGCAGACCTCACAGCTAGGAGACCAGGGTTCAATTCCACCCTCGGCCATCTCTGTGTGGAGTTTGCATGTTCTCCCCGTGCATGCGTGGGTTTTTTCCGGGTACTCCGGTTTCCTCCCACATTCCAAAAACATGCTAGGTTAATTAGCCACTCCAAATTGTCCATAGGTATGAATGTGAGTGTGAATGGTTGTTTGTCTATATGTGCCCTGTGATTGGCTTGGCCACCAGTCCAGGGTGTACCCCGCCTCTCGCCTGAAGACAACTGGGATAGGCTCCAGCACGCCCGCGACCCTCGTGATGAAAAGCGGTAGAAAATTAATGAATGAGTTCTCCTATTTTGTGTGGAAGTGGTAACTTTTTGGCTTCTTATTTCGTCTTTCCCCACCCTCGGCCATCTCTGTGCGGAGTTTGCATGTTCTCCCCGTGCATGCGTGGGTTTTCTCCGGGTACTCCGGTTTCCTCCCACATTCCAAAAACATGCTAGGTTAATTAGCGACTCCAAATTGTCCATAGGTATGAATGTGAGTGTGAATGGTTGTTTGTCTATATGTGCCCTGTGATTGGCTTGGCGACCAGTCCAGGGTGTACCCCGCCTCTCGCCCGAAGACAGCTGGGATAGGCTCCAGCACCCCTGCGCTCAAGTCGCTCAATGTTTATATGAGGACTCCGAGCATTTAAACGCATCGCCGGATCTGCTCCCGGCTTGAAAGAACCGCCGACACGAGACAAGCGGTGAATGACGGAATAATGAGCAGATACCGTACAGTACCCGCGGTGAAGGGCGACTTTGAAGCTTTTTAAGCCAGCTCAGCTTTTGAATGAAACGATACAGTCATTATGATAAATAATGCAAGATCGGCGGCGCTCAGACAGACTTAGTCTCCACGACAAAGAGATTACACTGACGCATGTGACATTAACAATATCTGCAAACAAATATTTTAAAAAAAACATGAATGAAAAGGCAGACAGACAGCAATTTTCACAGCCGATTTGAAATTGGAACGTTGGTGTAAATCTGTGTATGTGTGTGTGATGACGGTGAGGGGTTGGGGGGTTGGGGGTGTCGCTACTGGCAAACAGCACACACACACACACAGAGAGAGAAAGGAGGTTGGCAGCCCATCCAGGCTCATGGGCTGCAAAGCAATTTCACTGTTTGGCAATACTGTTGTCTCTGTGTGTGGATTAGAGCTGACACCAGAGCAACTGAGTCATGCTGAAATGTAGTACAATCACAAGCTTTTTGTTCCTGATCTAAAAAAAAAAAAAAAAAAAAACACGGCCTCCTAAATTCATGGAGGCGAGGAGTGGAAACGGGGTCAAGGAATGGTAATTTTGCCAAATAAGCACAGCGTAAGCACAACTAAAGGGGGTGTGTATTGGCAGGAATCTGGCGATACGATACGTATCACGATAATAGGCTCATGATACAGTAAACCGGACTCGGATATATCGGAAATTCGCTCACAACGGACAGATAAAAAAGAACCGATTTTTCTGTAATGCATTTCCAATAAAAATTCATTGCATATATCGGATTTTTTATAACGGATTTCACCTATTTCGGACAAAATCTCCAGTCCCGTTCCAATGCATTTCCATTAAATTTCCCTCGCATATATCGGATGGCCGCATCGTGGCGCTCCGATTCGCCGAATCGTGACAGGCCGCTATACGACGTCATTTGCAGCGTTTGCAGCGTTGCCTGCGCGTCCAGGTACATTGGAAACATAGTCAAGGAAGTGCCTTTTTATAACGGATAAAATCCGATAAAATACGCATATACCGGATATAAATCTGATATATGCGTAAAACGGACATTTTCCGGTATACGCATATAACGGATTTCGCTTATATCGGACAAAACCAGTGGGAACAATTGAATCCGATATATCCGAGGTTTACTGTATCACGATACTGTTAACAAGGCAATTTTTTTTTTTTCTTGTAGTTAAAAATTATTACATTTTTATTCCATTAAAACAGTATGTATGAGGCCCCCGCCTTGATATGAAAGTTTAATGTTAGTGCGGCCCGCGCAAGTTTGATATGGATGCTGTATGGTATCATGTACCCAGAAAAAATTATTACGTTTGATTAATGTTCATGTTAAAGGTTAAATAACTGTTAATAGTTATCCTCCCTATCCGTGTGGAAGTGGTAAGTTTTTGGCTATTTAAGTTTGAAGGAAATAACTTGGAGGCTACCGTTTAGGTCGCTAGCTCTCTAGTTTGCGAGTTAGCATGTGTCTCAAGACGCTGCAGTTGCGCAATATGTTGAAAATAAGTAGTAGTATAAATGTGACTATAGTCGTGTTTTGTCATGTCTACAGGGCTCTAATAATGCTTTGTTCATTTTAATCTGAAAAAAATAATTTGTCTACCCACCAACTATATGTGGATTCTTAAGTTTTTATTATTTGCTGTTTTATTATTATTATTATTATTATATTTATTTATTACTGATTGATTGATTTTCTTTATTCTTGATCTTATTTTGTGTAGAAAAATTAAAATTAAGATATTTGAGAACAGTGGAATGTTTTATCAGAGCTTTTCTTGTAGAAAATCGGAACCAAAGCAAAGTTTATTAATTTTTCTGTTTTTAATAAATGCGTTTTTTTTGGTTTTTTGGGGGGGAAAACCTGATGCGGTCCAGCCTTGCCCAGACCCTAGCTCCAGTGGCCCCCGGGTAAATTGAGTTTGAGACCCCTGATACACAGTCTATGATAAATGCCTAAAAATATCCATATCATACTTTTTAATATCGATGGAACAAAGTATCACGATATCGCCGAAATGATATTTTCATGACTAGAAACACAACCATAACAACAAACATTTGAGCATAGCCTTTTCCTAGTCAGACCAAACAAAATGCTAATTTTAGTTAAATCCTTAATTATCAACTACATTCTGTCATCTACAAAAAAAAAAAAAGACTCCCTCACCAGTCCCCAGGTACAGTCCTGGCCGGTGGTAGTCCGCAGTGGCCTGGCAGGACAGACCCTGACCCGTCCTTTTCATGCCCACCCATGGAAATGCCATCTGGCTGGTGTGAATGATTACCACGGCAACGGCCGGGTGACCTGCAGCCAGCAGGAACCAAGGTCACTCCACCTCGGTGCTTTACACTCTCTGTGCCCTCTTTTCATCAGCCTGCAGGTGAATTATTCATCCTAGTCAACTCCGAGGCGCACATTCGCCACACCGACGCTGAAGAGTGCAGACCGTGTACTCCGACTCACGTGTAATCATTAAATATATTCAAACTGAGAATCAACATTGCACAAAGACGTATATTAAGAAGGAATGAGTGTGAACTTAATAAGATAAATAAAGTAAATCTCGTACTGTATTAGCTTCCTAATACCAAATCTGTTATAGCATATCAATTGTTTTTAGATTTCTACACCTATAAGGGCCACAAATGGCCCCTGAGATGCACTATGGCAGTGTTTTTCAACCTTTTTTGAGGGTCGCGGGCATGCTGGAGCCTATCCCAGCTTTCTTCGGGCGAGAGGCGGGATACACCCTGGACTGGTCGCCAAGCAAATCACAGGGCACATATAGAAAAACAACCATTCACACTCACATTCATACCTTGGAGTCGCTAATTAACCTAGCATGTTTTTGGAATGTGGGAGGAAACCGGAGTACCCGGAGAAAACCCACGCATGCACGGGAAGAACATGCAAACTCCGCACAGAGATGGCCGAGGGTGGGGAAAGACGAAATAAGAAGCCAAAAAGTTACCACTTCCACACAAAATAGGAGAACTCATTCATTAATTTTCTACCGCTTTTCATCACGAGGGTCTCAGGGTTTGCTGGAGCCTATCCCAGCTTTCTTCGGGCGAGAGGCGGGGTACACCCTGGACTGGTGGTCATCAGCCAATCACAGGGCACATATAGACAAACAACCATTCACACTCACATTCATACCTATGGACAATTTGGAGTCGCTAATTAACCTAGCATGTTTTTGGAATGTGGGAGGAAACCAAAGTAAAACCCACGCATGCATGCGCAGAACATGCAAACTCCGCACAGAGATCGCCGAGAGTGGAATCGAACTCGGGTCTCCAAGCTGTGTGGCCTACGCGCTAACCACTTAGCATTGTTTTTTTATATTGTTAAACGGTACCTTTCTGAACGACAGTATATAAAGAAGGTTCGGTTTTAACATACGTGGTATAAGATGACGTTATTCAACGGAACACAAGCAGGAAGTAACACTTTTCCGCATGTACGGAGATTATGGGAAACACTAACATCTTTAGCAGCGACTCTAATGTCTCGGGTGGGTGTCCTGATGGCTCAGAGGCTGCTGGAGGGCAATTTGATGGGGGGGCTGGAAAAAAAAAAAAAGACTCATGTACATACACATCATAAATATTTATCGTTTATCCTTTCAGTGGGGCGACGATGAAGCCGGCAAACAACCGGCCACCCTCGCTTCTCTGATCCCGACCAGGGATGGGGAAAGCGGTCCAGTGGCCAGGAGCTCTGGAATAACACTCGACACCAACACACACCAGATGTGATTGTTCCTGCTCGGTCGGGCTTTCGGCTGCCAGCTCTTGTCATTTTTCATGATGCACAACATCAGTCAGACGGCGGCGATGGTGCCCTTGCGCCGGTTGAGGCTGATTTACAAACATTAGCAGGGAATACAATTACACAGCCAACCCCCCCACACCCATCACCCCACCCCACAAATCCCCCACCCTTATACTAACCAAGCAGCATTTCAGCCATTTAAAAAGAAGAAAAAAAATACTAACCCAAATTCTTACTGTATTGCAGTACACCAATTCAACTTTGATGGTGCCCAGTGTGGTCCAGGCGGGTACAAATCCAATACAAATACACGCAGAATGGTCATTTTGATGAAATAGCTCACCTGCCACATTCCCCACAGCAGTTGCCAGTCAACCGGAAGCGTCAAAAAAATGACATTTACACAAGAAATAATGTTTGTTTTGTTGATCATCAGTGACGACTACCGGTAATGTCCGTCCGGCTTCCGTTGCTACGACGTAAACTTTCCACTTGTCAACACGCATTTACTGCAAATACATAAGAATATTTGCGCTCAAATGGGAAAAAAAAGGTGGTCGAAAAGTCAGCCTCTCGACGTCCGTCGACGAATAAATTAAAAAAAAAAACACGAAGCTGCGTGAAAAGTTGCCGACTCGACGGCGTATTAAAAGTTTCCGTGTATGTCAGCACGTTTTGATAAAGGTTTTCAAAAAAAACAAAACAAAACAGCGTCTAAATATCAGTGCTGTCCGCGGTGCTGATCCCAGATCGGTTGTGGCTGGCGGAGGCTGTGCTGCTTTGCCACGCTGATCAATGATTGAACCGAACAAAGGCAGACCGGGGATCAATTTCTAATAAGTATCAATGCAAAGCTACGCTACTTTTCTGCCTCAACCACGCCACAAAGCACAATAAAAACACCGCAGAGTATAAAAGAAGACTTACCGCAGTAGGACCGGACGAGAAAGATAGAAGAATAGACTAACCTGGAGCCGCCGTAGATCAAATTTCTTCCAATATTGAAACATCGATCCTACATCGGCGGCCATCTTGGGGGATATTGAAGAGGGTTTTTTTTTTTTTTTTTTTTTTTTCCAGCGGCTGCAATAAATATGTGGGCTGGATTCCCTCTCCTTAAAGAGCCTTTAGGGTCACATAATCATAAAAAAAATGAAAATAATATTTTTAAAGAAGTAAGAAAAAAGTAAAATGTAAACGTGTCCGTGTTTCCGTCCAAAATATTAAATGAACAATTACACTTGTATATAATTTTTGGTAAAGTTATCAATATTGACGTAAAGGAGCCCTTGGCTGATCGATACCGTCTGAAAAAGAAAGGGAAGGAGGAGATGAGTACATGAGTGCTGCACAGGGAATTTAGCCAAGCCTACTTTCACTTCTTTCTCTTGTTAGAGATGCCCTTCTTGTACTAGACAGTGGGTATAAGCATACTTCTATATACGCTATATTATTAATACATTTTTGGATGACACAATTTCATAACACTGATTTTATTTGCTATTAATTTTTTTCATTTTCTGTTTTCATTTTCTGTTCAATAATTCATTCAGACTTTTCTCTTTTATTTACTCGTACTATTTAAATATTTTTTCTATTAATAGTTGGCACATATATATGTATATATAGTATTACATTTTTATATGTTTATTTTTCCTTTTATTTTATTTACCGTATTATTTATTTTTAATCCTCTTGTACTTTCGAGTATAGCTTAGTATATATGCTATTATTTTGTTTTTTTTTTTTGTTTAAAACATTTTTTTATTTAAATTTTTTTTGTTAAAAAATTAATTAATAATCATTTTTATGATGTTATATTTTAGTTTTTATTCTAGATTTTTTTCATGTTTATTATTTATTTTTAATCCTCTTGTACTTTTGAGTATAGCTTAGTATATATACTATTATTTTGTATTTTGTTTTTTGTATTTTTATTAGTTTTTTGTTTAAAAAAATCAATTAATCATAATTAACCATTTTTATTATGTTATATTTTAGTTTTTATTCTAGATTTTTTCATGTTTATATTCTGTTTCTGTGCAAATGTACTAAATTATTTTGACTTATTTAATATTATATTCATTGTTCATTGAAACTGCTTCTAGGCTTTTTATATTTTTATTTAAGGTCTGTGTTTTCATTTTCTGTTAATTATTAATTTAAACTTTTCTCTTTTATTTACTTGTATTATTTAAATTATTTTTTCTATTAATAGTTGGTAGATAAGCACATATATATATATATAGTATTACATTTTTATATATTTATTTTTCCTTTTATTTTATTTTCTGTATTATTTATTTTTAATCCTTTTGTACTTTCGAGTATAGCTTAGTATATATATACTATTATTTTGTATTATTTGGGGGTTTTTTTGTTTAAAAAAATCAATTGATCATAAATAACCATTTTTATTATGTTATATTTTAGTTTTTATTCTAGATTTTTTTTATATTGTTTATATGTATTGTTTATTGTTTGTGCTGTACTTATCAAGTACCACACAATGTTGTGTCAAATAAATATTTTATTTTTTGTTTGGTTATTATTTCTGCTTTTTTTTTTTGAAAAATTGAAGAACACTTGATCCTTTCCTTTGACTCTTGAAAAAAATTGGAAAGCAGGAAGTGAACAAATTCAACAAATGATGTTTCAGAAGGTGACATAGTTACTATAACACATTTCCACGGTGTTCTAAGTGACTATACACACAAAACACATCAGCTTTGTGAGGATCAGATGGTAATGAAGTAGTCTGGAACACATTGAACTCTGTTCCAGGACATTCCATCCCTTTCTGACTCCTTGTGCCATCTCCAAAAATAATCTTTGTCACTAATGTGGCTGTAGTCAAACACTTTAAGAACATCCTGATAAGATCAAGGTCCTTTGTTGAATTTGGCATCATCAATGTCATTTTTGTAGTGTTGTTGATGGCATCAAGCTGCATAAAGTTTTTTGTCTTTTTTTTACACCAAAAAAGCAAAAATAATCATAATTTTGAACATACTATAATAGAAATGTCCATCCATTTTCTACTGCTTATTCTCACTAGGTTTGTGGGTATGCTGGAGCCTATCCCAGCTGTCTTTTGAGAGGCAGGTTGTTGTTTTTTAACAATCATTTATAAATATTTTTACACTTTTGATATCATGTAGCAAGGATTTTTTTTAGATAACATTCAGGCAGACTTGGAAAAAAAACGTCCGAAAAAATAATTTATAAAAATTAGTCTGCTACTAATATCATGTAGAAATTTAATTTAGAAATTTAAATACATTTTGAGAAAACAATATGCGGTGATAACGTCCCAAAAACAAATGTATAAATATTTATCCACATCTGATATCATGTCGATTTTTTTCTGGCTAGCTGCCGTCATCTAGTGGACAATATGGATACTACATTTATTTTCATATTCAATTAAATGTTATTCATTACCGCAAAAAGAGACATTCGTCTGCTCTTTTAGTGAATGTGTGTCCGTGTGATAAGTTCCCATTATACATGTGCATCTCAATCAATTAGAATTGAATTGAAAAATTCATTTATTTCAATAGTTCTATTCAAAAAGTGAAGCTATTTTGTGTTCGACGGATTGGGAAATATTTCAAGAATGTATTTCTTAATTATTTATCATTTTCATTATTATAGTATCTCGTAAAATGTGAGAAATAATAATTTTGTTTGTTTCTTTCGACTTTTTTATGATAATACAAAATAATAATAATACATTGTAAATATATTGTATGTACTGGACGGTATACGTACTATAATATTTACATCCTTCATCAGAATGTAAAGATTATAGTTTAATTTGGGGTTGTCATGGCAATTAACATATTTTTAAAAATACACAGTAGTGGTAAATTGCTTTTTCTGATTTTCATCAGGATCTTTGCATTGTCCCTTGTTTACTACGTAGTAGTCCTTCAGTCCACCAGGGGGCAGCATCAGCAAGCATCGGCAGCTTCCTGAAAACCGCTGCCAGTTTCCACTTGTGATGGGAATTTCAGCTCTTGAAAAGGGAGTCGGTTTTATTAGCTCGGTTACCGATGAAGAGTCGGAACTTCATTATAAAGTAAAAGAAAAAAGCCGCATCATGGTGACTCTTTTTGCTCGATTGGCATTCAATAATAATAATAGTTATTATTATTACGTAATAATGTGGCAAGATCATGCGATAAAAATTACAGAGATTATATTAGTAGTGTGTTTTAAGTAGTTTTAATTTAATCATTTACATGCGATCTAAACAGGAAAAGGTTCACTTCAAAGAGACGGTTCTAAGAGGAGGATCGTTCGCAAACGACACATTACTGTAACGTCGCGGTGCTATCTGCTAGTAGGCTAGCTGAACGCCGAGACCCAGTTTCGAATAAACTTGATATTTTTTTAAACAGAAACACTACAATGGCCGACGTGGACAAGCTCAATATAGACAGCATTATCCAACGTCTCTTAGAGGGTAAGTCGAATGTTTTCTTTTGGTCAGAATATAAGGCGACTTGTACGGGCGGTGTTAGCTTGCGTTGGCTAGTGTTAGCATATGTTTGTCAACAGTTGAAGGAGCAATAACATCTGGAGGCAACGCTGGTTTGTGTCTTTTATATTGAAAATGTCTTTTTTTTTTTTGTTTTTGGTGGACAAAAAAAAACACGTTTATTAACATCGGCGGTGTATTTGTACGCGCGTGTGCGTGTGTGTGCGCGTGTGTGTGTTGTTCCAGTAAGAGGAGCGAAACCCGGGAAGAATGTTCAGCTGCAAGAGAATGAGATTCGAGGTTTGTGTCTGAAATCCAGAGAGATATTCCTGAGTCAGCCCATTCTTCTGGAGCTCGAAGCACCTCTCAAGATATGCGGTAAGGTTTTCCCCCAAAACAGTGAACGCTGTCATGTGTTTATTGTCAACTAAAACATGATGATGATAACCCTAAACCCTGTGTAAACTTGTGAACTCTGTACCTCAGGGGACATCCATGGGCAATATTACGATCTGCTGAGATTGTTTGAATATGGCGGCTTCCCTCCGGAGAGCAACTACCTGTTTTTGGGAGACTACGTGGACAGGGGGAAGCAGTCTCTGGAAACCATCTGTCTTCTGCTTGCCTACAAAATCAAATACCCGGAGAACTTCTTCCTGTTGAGGGGGAACCACGAGTGCGCTTCCATCAACAGAATATATGGTTTTTATGACGAGTGTAAGTCATCACAATAACATGATGAAACACAATATACACTGCCTTACCTTAAAAAAATAATAATATTTAGGTTTGTTCACTGTGGCTTCTGCAATGTCATATTTATTTCTGTCCAGCGTTTTTCACCAAGATTTTTTTATTGATTTATTGATTCCACCCTCGGGCATCACATGCATGCGTGGATTTCTCCGGGTACTCCGGTTTCCTCTCACATTCCAAAAACATGCTAGGTTAATTAGCGACTCCAAATTGTCCATAGGTATGAATGTGAGTGTGAATGGTTGTTTGTCTATATGTGCCCTGTGATTGGCTGGCCACCAGTCCAGGGTGCCCGAAGACAGCTGGGATAGGCTCCAGCATACCCCCACAACCCTAACGAGGATAAGTGGTCTAGAAAATGGCTGGATGGAGAAAGTGGAGGGGAAGCAGCAACAGAACCAATTGTGTAACAGTAAAACTGTTATTTTAAAAAAATGTGAAAAGTGAAAAAAAACTGATGTTTCGTGCATGATGGTTATAGTTATTAGAATACATGATATACATGATAGTGAATGACAGTAATACCTTGTTTCCTCCCACCGTCCAAAAACATGCTAGGTTAATTAGCGACTCCAAATTGTCCACAGGTATGAATGTGAGTGTGAATGGTTGTTTGTCTATATGTGCCCTGTGATTGGCTGGCGACCAGTCCAGGGTGTACCCCGCCTCTTGCCCTAAAGACAGCTGGGATAGGCTCCAGCACCATTGCGACCCTCGTGAGGATAAGCGGTAGAAAATGAATGAATAATGGAATGAGGCCACATGGTGGAAGAGTGTTTTTTGTTTGTTTTTTTGGGCCGAATGGTTAGCATAATGGCCTCACAGTGTCCTGTGATTGGCTGGCTACCAGTCCAGGGTGTACCCCGCCACACTCCCAAAGAAAGCTGGGATAGGCTCCAGCAAACCTGCCACCCTAGTGAGGGTAAGGGGTATAGAAAATGGATGTATGGATGAAAATTAGCTTCCTCGATTTTGTATTTCTTTGCCAGGATGGAGCTGCATTGTGCACATGTACTTCCTGGTGAGATCGCCACATGTATGCGACTTTCTTACTTGGCTTCGATTTTTTTCCTGAGTTCAAAGCTTTGTTTAGACGCGGACAAATGTACAAAACATGTGCTATGAAAAATAGGACGGTGTACCAAAACTGAGGCAAAAGTAGGACGTACGAAAAGCAATGTTTCACTGTAACTTACTGTCAGCTGAAACATAATGTAATAATTATCCAATTGGAAGCTGTTATTTACTTATTATTTTATTTTTTAAGACTAGGCAGTGTATATTGTCACAGTACGCCGAGATGTGATACAGCTTTGAGTTAACGATTAATTTGAATCGCTTCCCTTTTGAAATGTTCCAGGTAAAAGAAGGTACAACATCAAACTCTGGAAGACTTTTACAGACTGTTTTAACTGCCTCCCAATTGCCGCAATCGTGGACGAGAAGATCTTTTGCTGTCACGGGGGTAAGGTTGTTGTCAGAAGCTTAAAGTCAATATTTAAAGTACAGACTAGATGAACTCGAACGTTTTGCATATGATGTGGAGTTGTTAAAAAAAAAAATACAAAAACATTCATTGGCTCTGTTGGAAGTTGAGTGAAATTTGCAACAAGTAAAAAAAAATATAGCCAAAATGTTGGTACTAATAATAACACATAGCTTTGGCTGTATATTATTGCAGTCAATATGTTCCAAACCGGACTGTGTTAAGGAAATTTCCGCATATTTGGAACATTTTTATTTTCATAGTTACAGCATACAAAGTCTGTTTACAACTTAAATGCAACCTATTATGCCTTTTCCACTTTTCTGACCTATAAATCTAGTTAAAATGTTGTATTCTCGTGTTAGACTCCAAAGATAACGAGGTTTACGCATTTAGAAGTGAGCCCTGAAAGATTTGGGATGGCTCAAAACGCTCTGTTTCAAAAGGCGTGGTAAAACTGCCCCTTTTGTGATGTCACACAGGGGCGGACTTCCTTATATGGTTCATAGTTAGGAAGCACTTTGGGTGTGGGACTAATCCCAGTGGAGGTGGGCCGCAGGTGGAATAAATTAAAAGCAGACCCTTTTGGCAGGAAGCGCAAATCAAAGTAAATACAGCTGGAATAGGTGCAGATTCTGGAAAATCTAAAAAAAAACAAAAAAAAATCTGTGCGGGTTATTTTGTGTAGCTGTTTTACAGGAGACCACAGCTCAATAGAAAGGGTCGAAAAATTACCATCATAGGCCCCTTTTTAAATACAGTTTTAAACATTAAAGCCAAATTGACTTGAAATAACATCTCTATTGTCACTTTTGCACTAATATTTGCCAATATAGTAGACATAACAGAAAATTAGACATGTTATTGGGAGAATTGTAGAGTGTAGAATACTACATGTTATCACATACTACAGTATTAATTGGCCCTGTACCCTAGAAACCGCCCATGAATGATACTGTGTCAAAGCCCAGGGCAGTGATACTGATAAAATATAGAGTTTAACCATGTCCAGTATCAGCCCCCGTAGCTGTCCACTATCGTATCGTGCCCGTGAAACAACCAATCAGAGAACAGCGCACGAGCGTGAACACACAGTTTACACCGTTTAGATATAATACATGTAATAAACTGAACATTTTCTGGAAACAAAATGGTCTTTTGATTAAATAGTACGTGATAATAAGCTCATGATTAAATAGTACGTGATAATAAGATCATCACATGGTTTGTCTGGTATCAGGCCCAGTATCATGCCCCCCAAGTGTCAGTATCAGCCCGAGACTGAAGGTCTGATACCAGACAAACCATGTGATAACCTATAATCATCACGTCTTTGAATGCATCTTCTGAATTAAACCTAAGAAACGTCGTGATTAATTCATATAATTTGGGAAAAACCTCAATAGAGTGAAACGGTGAAATTGGAAGCGTGAAGTGCCGAGGGATTACTGTATGTAATATCACAGTTAAGTTGACGATACTGCAACACATGGTGACATAAACCGACACATTTTTCATAGAAATCAGCCCTTTAGACAGAAGCTGACACTTAAGAACACAGTAATAAGAACAACATGGTGGGTCAGGATTTGTTGAGCTGGTTGACACTAGACGGGAGCCAATGGAGGTTCCACAGCTAACTTATGTGGTGGAAATAATGCAAATTTATTGTTGGAAAACGCCATGGAAACGTGTTATGTTTTTTGGGTTGCGTAAAGATGGCGACAACAATTTTCTGCTATTTTTTTTTCTGAATTAAACCCAAAAACGGCATGATTAATTCATATATTTTGGAAAAACCTTGATAGAGCGAAACCGTGAAATTGGAAGCGTGAAGTGCCGAGGGATTACTGTACTTATATCACAGTTAAGTTGACGATACTACAACACATGGTGACATAAACTGACAACATTTTTCATAGAAATCAGCCCTTTTGGGTCTCAAATTTTTATATAGACAGAAGCTTGTAAGAAGCTAACAAGAATGGACACCATAAAAACGTGTCGTTTTTTTTTCTTGGGTTGCGTAAAGATGGCGACAACAATTTTCTGCGATATATTTTTTTTAACAAACCAAATGTTCACAATCGTCCCTTTGACGTCAACCACTTTCATCTGACCCTGAGCAATGTCTACGGAGTGACGTGAGCGTCAACCAAATGTGCCCAGCCGTCAACAGCAATATCCCAGTGTTTATTTGTACTCGGTTTTTTTTTTTGTGCCCAGGACTTTCACCCGACCTTCAGTCCATGGAGCAGATCAGACGCATCATGCGCCCCACCGACGTCCCCGACCAGGGCCTGCTCTGCGATTTGCTCTGGTCTGATCCAGACAAGGATGTTTTGGGCTGGGGGGAGAACGACCGGGGTGTATCGTTTACCTTTGGCTCAGAGGTGGTGGCCAAGTTTCTGCACAAGCATGACCTGGATCTAATCTGTCGTGCGCATCAGGTAATAAAGAGGCTCTTATTTTAGCAAAATACACATGAGATTGTGACGGGGGCACTGTGCTGACATTAGCCAAATGCTATCAGTTATCCCTTATTTATTACGGTTAATTAGTTTAGGTGAATTTCCTCAAAGTAGGATTCAATATTAATAAATCTAATATTTTTGTAGTTGGAGCATAGAAAACCTGTTTATGGCCTTTTTAAAAGGTTGCCTTTATATACGCATTACGTAATATAGTAGTCATAAGAAGCAATAATAACTCACCATTAGCATCTTGAATGTAATGTGGGTTGATCGCATGGCTTTTAAAAAAAAATAATAATAATAATAATCCACCCTCATTATGACATTTGTCACTTGATTGATATACAGGACAGCCTGTCTAACATTAATCTGCCATACATAGATGCTCACACAACAATGCTGCTAGCTTTGTTTAACGCGAGACGGCCACCGCTTAAACAACGTAGATCTACTTGGTCTCCAATTAGTTTTTTCTAAACTTAAAAATAGGTTTGAAACTGAGTGAAGGATGACGTAAGAAGCCAAAAATGCACCACTGCCACACTGAATGGGAGGATAACTCTTTTTTACTATGTCCTGTTGGACTTAATGCAGGTGGTGTTTGCTCAATGTAACATTACTGATGCCTAGTAGTGACCGGAGTACTACATATGACCAATACATATTCTAATAGTTTTTGACTAATAGTAGGCCATAGTCAAGCACAAGAGTGACCATTCATTCATTCATCAATTTTTGACTGTATATGAATTTAAAAAGATTGCATCTATAATGTAGAGATTTTTGATGTTTTGTTTTTTTTTTTCATACAGGTTGTTGAGGACGGCTATGAGTTTTTTGCCAAAAGGCAGCTTGTGACTCTGTTCTCTGCGCCTAATTACTGTGGGGAGTTTGATAATGCTGGCGCAATGATGAGTGTGGATGAGACCCTCATGTGCTCTTTTCAGGTGAGCTGGTTTTCGCTACCTTAAATGGCCTGTTTTTTATTTTTATTTTTATCATTTATGGATTCAGTTACAATAGGAGCGATGTGGAGAGACGTGTGCCGTGTCCCTGTTCTAGCACTTTCATACTTAAGTGCGTTCACATGGTTGTATTCTAATTGTACTAGTAATTATTGACCAATATTTGATCATTTTTACCTTTTTTTTAAGGAAAAAAAAACTATTATTACGATCATCATTCAAAATGTCACATTTGAGTCACTCATATTAGACACGAATTTCACCACGTCACACACAATTCCTACTCTTGGTGTGAAAAGAACTACACACACACACAGCAACACAATGGGCGGATAAACAACCTATAATGCAGAATATTAAACTACTATGTGAGCGCTAACCATGTGATTTCTAGCCTTTTTTTTTTACTAAAACTGTACAGCAAAGCACTTTGGGAAACAGGAAGTACTTCCACCGACGCTACACTTCAATATAACCTACACACACAGTTAAGTAGTGTATTATTAAACTATTTTTGGGGGGGGGTTATATTTGAGCTGTGTAAAATAATGGATTTAACTGACTGAGTTTAGATGGCAGCCATCCTTTTTACGTCACGGCTTGCATGAACGCTGCGCACCACCGCTTTTTGCACGGGACACTGCGAACGCGCACCAGTTTGCAGCGTTTCGTTTAATATTTACTACGCACAGGCAAAGCAAACAAAGACCAGGTAAACAAAAAGTAGCCACTTAATTGCGAGCAAGGAACACTTAAAAGTATGGACGTGCATGAATCGAGACACAGACCAAGCTCTCCACTTACTGCTACTATTGTGTACCTACAACATAGGAACATAGTCTTTTGCACGCTAGAAATTATTATTTTTTTTTAATTATGTATAACTTTGAATATTTTTAACCTGTAGATTTTGAAACCAGCTGAGAAGAAGAAGCCCAATGGCAGCCGTCCGGTCACTCCCCCTCGCAATATGGTTACCAAGCAAGCAAAGAAATAAAGGATTGGGGGGTGAGGGGGCGGGGTCTCTTATTCTTCTGTTGTCCTCTGTGTTTGAGGGATTGGTTAACCTTCTTGTTGCCAGTACTGAAAAGATTTCCACTCTGTTGTTTTGTCCACAGGGGTGAATATATACGTCACCATAAAAAAAACCTCAGGTGTTTTGCACTCCATTTTGCAGCTAGTCTTTGCCACAGATGACTGTTGAATCAGAATCAATGTAACAATAATGCTACTTATGCACAGGAATGCCTTGTTTAATGCCGTGCACAATTGAAGCAGTTTTTTTTTTGTGTGTTATGTTTATTTTGTCATTTGTTTTAATTCCTCACTGTTAGTAATGGCTATTAACAGCCATAAACAATGGAGGCCGTCACAACACCAGTTTTACTGTCAAAACTATTTCAAGTGTAGTACAGACTCATTCACTTCTTCACATTTTTAAAAACAAGTCTTGTGCTAAATTATATGAATAAAAGGCGCACTCTTGTAATGTTTAAATCTTTCTAATAAACTTTGGGTGTATTAGGTTTAACTGAATATTCTTGTTTTGGGTTTTTTTTTTTTTAGCATTGCTACTTCTTGAAAGTAGACATGAACACTTAATGTTTTGTTAGACCATATTTCTATTTTGGTAATCAGTGTCCAAACATTTTCCACCAATGGTCCCATACAGAAAAATGGAAGTATACTGAGGGTCACTTTGTTATATTTGCACATAAAAACATCTAATATAGGTCAATGTTTGCAAAGCTAACTGAACAAAACATCCATGTTAGTTGATTTGTTATATATCCAATTAAGGACTTTATTTTTTATGGTCAATTAAAGTGTTTTGGCCCACGTACCGCATTTTGGACACCATTGCCTTATATGGAATGGAAGGTTGCGTAAGGCTGAATGACGTCAAAGAAGTCACAAGACCGCGCTTGCTGATCTGTGCGCGAGAGCAGCTGTGTACACTACGTCTCAAAGGCACAGCTAGCATGGCTGCGGGCACCAAGTGCCAGCACTTAAGAGCCTTTTGGAGTAGACTGAACAACATTTTCTTCTGATTTTACTTATTCGAGCAACGCTCAAAAAAAGACTTCTTTTTAAAAATTATTACTATCGGCATAAGACATCTATAGCAAGTAAACATAGCGAAGCTAACGTCGAAGCTAAGCTAGCACGGCGGCTGCTAGCTTGGTCGCCTTCCGAGGAGGGAGCTTCTTTGTAGGGGATGTTGTCCGTGCTGTCTTACGGTAGACTCGTTGCCAGAGCTGTCATCGGCGGACTCTCTCAGACGGATAGCCGCGACTACAGCCTGGTGACGGCAAGCTGCGGCTTCGGGAAGGATTTCCGTAAAGGCATCCTGAAGAAAGGAATGTGTTATGGGGACGACGCATGCTTCATTGCCAGGCACAAATCTGCCGATGTTTTAGGTAAGTGTTTGAAACGTGACTCGATTGTTTGCATTTTTGGTCATTTAACAAAACACCAGTCTCTCAATTATATATTACAGAGCACAGACCAACTCCAAGGCTTACGTGTTCCCTGTTAACAGATTTACGGCTCTAACAGAAGTAGTGCATATCCGAGTATTAGTCGTCTTTGCCCATTTGTTGTCACCCTTACTATAATTGGGGGGAAAACCAGCTTTGTCTGGCAGTGGTGTCCAAAGGGCTAATAATTTAGATATCAAATATGACAAAAAAACTATAAAAAAAAAAACCTGTCAATAGGTGTTCAAATGACCGACTTTAATGTGCTAACCAAAACAAAACACTACAAACCCCAATGCAACAGGAATCCATATTGTTTTAAAATCGTCTTTTCACTTCTGAGATCATGTGTAGCAATACATGCTACATGTTATTTAATGCCTGCATGCAACTTCTCCTAAAAACAAGCTTATTTTCATAAGGACATTTTTCACCAATTCATGTTATTTTTGGAGGCTTGACTTGTTATAAAGCAGGAAGCAAGTTCCTGGCAAAGACATTAGATGACCATATATGGTCATAGGACAAGACTGTCTTTACTACTACTACTACTACTACATCACCCCTTTCTGGGAATGTCCTTAACAAGTACAGTGCGATTACTTTAAAATTTAAATTAATTAAATGCAGGTTGACATGTGTCACCATTCTAAAAACAGCATGCTGGCATTCACATTTAGTAGCCAAAAGAGATTATTATTGCATCATTGCATTGCAACATGGTAGAACCCCCATGTTTCATTAAGGTCGGGGGTTACCGTAACTGACCGAACTGAAGATCCTCACCCTTCTAAGAAATGTTGAGTTCTGTATAATGTTATTAATCTCTCATAAGGTGTACAAACAAATGTACGTGTCTTGATTTTAGGCGTGGCAGACGGAGTAGGAGGTTGGCGAGACTACGGCGTGGATCCGTCGCAATTTTCGGGGACTCTGATGAAGACATGCGAGCGCCTGGTGAAGGAGGGACGCTTTGTTCCCAGCAACCCAGTAGGAGTCCTCACAACCAGCTATTACGAGCTGCTGCAGAACAAAGTGCCGCTGCTGGGTGAGTGGAGTCATACCAAGTCACTTTGTAGGGTCCAGCAAAAAAAATAAAAATAAAAAAAGGCTAATCTTTTTAGTTTTTCCCACCAAATGAATTGCAGGTACTGTTGTCTGATGAATCATAGTAAATAGTAGCAAAAATAATTAGTGTTGAATGGTTAATAGTTGATAAAAAACATTTTAATGTTTGGTTACACAGTTTGATGTTGAGTACAGACAATATTTCGGATATTAGACATACAGTTTTACCAGATCAGCCAATTTTAATAATATAATATTTTTGGAATAAATGGTTTGTATGTTCTCTATAAGCAGCATTATGGATTATCCTAACTATCTTAGTTATAGTTATTTCCCCATATCTCCACACAATAAGTTAGTTAGATATGGTAAAACCAGAGAATAGAGTGTATGGAGTGGTTTTTGTTCTTACTAAGTCAAAGTTGGTGACACTGATCCCACCTGCTACATCTTCTTATTCTCAGGCAGATGCAGTGTTATGATGCCATCTCTTGTACAGAGTGTAACAACAAGCTACATTCACAGATAGTCCCATTATATTGTGTTTTTTATGAGGAAGTGCCAAACGTACAACAACGCAAAAACATTTGGACCGCCATTAAGAAATTTGATCACCAAAGTGTGAACCAACCTGCCGTATCTCACGTCCCAGCAGTTGATATCCATTATCACTTTCCGTACTGGTTCCTGACACTGATTTGTGCTTCAGCATAGAGTGACCGTGTTGTGGTCTGATATAATTTTGGTTGGATAAAAAAAAAAAAAAGTGCGTTTTTGAAAACAAGATTATATTGGATGAATCACCAGAAGGGTGTGGCTGCAGACTTTTGTCTGCACTGGCAGCTCATGAATCTTAACAGTTCATATATTGTACAGCATCTCATTTTCAGTATCGTTCCATCTTGGACTGATGATGGGTGGTGATAGAACAAACCATTGTATGTTTCAGCTCCATTCATCTATATTTATAAACCAGAATTCTTAGCATAATTAGCACAAGGATCCATGTGCTGTCATTTCACATCATCTAATCTTATTGTCTCTTTACAACACGTACTTTGTAGTCATTCTGTTCAGCTCAAAAGCATAGTTAAATGCATTTTTGCTGATTTGTATGATTAAATGTAGCGCGGGGTTATTTTAGGGCTATCTGACTAAATGCAGAATAGTTCTTAAGAGTCTGAACTGGTGTGAATGAATGTTTTTCAGTGAAATTATATATTGTGAATGGGGGGGTAAGGATCACAGCAATCTTTGTCAAGTAGCTGGGTATAACGGTGGATTGAGGAACTCCACTCTGGAGGAATGGTCCTCGATCCTTTAGTCCACTATCCACAGAGTCAAAAGGAAAGACAGTCCTACCTGTTCACTGCCACTTCTTGGTGTAGATCCAAAGCCGTCGAAAAACTTGACCTAAACAGGCATCAACATGTCAGTCAAAATGTACAAAATGTACCGGTAAACATTCCAAAAAATTACATTTTTTGGCCATAGTCAATTATAATAATTGGCATTAATAAGTGGCATTCATCCCACTTTACTGGCTAGCAATGCGTTTAGCAGTTAAGACATATATAAATACACATGTAGCGGACTCAAACGTGGCCGGTGAAAGGGAAAAGCTTACCGCAAAGTTGTTTTCTTTAGGTTTGATTTAAAAAAAAAAATGGTTGTCAGCATGCCGCTTGTTGACCACCCACAGAAGGAGCCGCTGATTGCCTGCACCTGCTGGCCCTTTAGCGCTTCCTTCCAGCACCGACAGCGAATCAGGAGAGGGACCTCACGTCAGCTGACCAAGTCATATGACTGCTCCTCATTAGGGTCGTTGCATGACATGGGTTACAGTAGGAACACACAAACCATTGTGACATGTTAATAGCGGGTCATTAATGTGTAGCTTCACAAACGCTGTAGAAAATCTTTGGATTTGGCTCCCCGGTGTGATTAGTTTGTATTGTCCTATATAAGTGGCATTCTTACAATGGGATCAAGGACAGCATATAGGTCAGGGGTCTCAAACTCAATTTACCTGGGGGCCACTGGAGCTAGGGTCTGGGCAAGGCTGGGCCACATCAGGTTTTCAAAAAAAAAAAACCCAAAAAAACGCATTTATTAAAAACAGAAAAATAGTTTGAACCAAATATATCAAGTGTGAACACACCCTGAAAGGAAAGAGAACATGGAGCATGGAGTTTAACACCCCTGGGAATCATACCTTTTATGTCGCATGTGTGTTTTCCAGGCAGCAGCACAGCCTGCATTGTGGTGTTGGACCGCCAGAATCACCAGCTGCATACGGCCAACTTAGGGGACTCTGGCTTCCTTGTGGTTCGTGGGGGGGAAGTGGTTCACCGTTCTGATGAGCAACAGCATTACTTCAACACACCATTCCAACTATCCATCGCTCCTCCTGAGGCTGAGGGGGCCGTCCTCAGCGACAGGTGAGAACCTTGTGCTCAATCCCTTACTGGTGGCGAGAAGCAGATCTGGGGAATATAATGCATTTCACTGTTTTTATGTAAAATAGATTTGTTCCTTGCACGGTGCAGTTTTTGTCAAAGTCAAACCATATCTTACTTATTGTGTAGAAATATGGGCTAATAACTATAAAAGCTATCTTCACTTGCTAAATGTACTGCAAAAAAAGGCTAGTAAGGATAATTCATAATGCCGCCATACTAACTCCTTATTTCTAAAAATCACAAATACTTCAACTTGCTGATATAGTTCATAGTTCAAACAGCTAAAATAATGCATAAGGCTAAAAATAACCAATTAGCTAAAAATGTCATCCAGTACTTCTCTACAAGAGAGGAGAAATATGATCTCAGGGAAGAAGTACATTTGAAACACTTCTATGCTAGGACTACGTTATGCTAGCCATAGCATTTCAGTGTGTGGAATCAAACTATGGAATGGATTGAGTAAGGAAATCAAACAATGCACAACGATGAGCCAATTCAAGAAACAATACAAGCAATACAATACAATACAAGTTGATGTTTGCTAAATACAAGGATGAAGAGTCTTGAACCAGTCATGATGTGCTATATATATCACTATATTGACACTTACTATGGTACCCATTATGGCATTGGATGCTCATATCACCTCCTACTTCGGTACGTGACAAAAAATTAAATAAAAGTAAAATAAAGTAAAAAAAAAAAAAAATTAAATTAGGAAAGCAGGAAGTGAACAAATGTAACAGTCGCTGATTGTAAAAGTACCAAATGGAGGGGTAGGATTTAATAAGCTTTGCTTCTTCCTACTCCTTTTGGACATGTGGAACTGTGAACTGATTATGGGATGCATTCAATTGTAATCTGATGCATGTTCAAATGAAATAAAACCATTACCATTACCAAGTCTGAGTGCACAGGAACAGGCTGTCATGTTTCACATGCTTGTGTATTTGATTGGCATATAGTGTGTGCCAAAGCAGCAACAATTTATATGCCAGAAGATTGCAAATCAGGCTTTGGGAACTCGCCAAGCTTTCCTACTTAGGGGGTCAGATTCTGCGTGGGTTGATGGGGCACGTCTAAAACCCAGTTGTGCACCATATTAGGCTGACAAAGTAACAGGAGATGATGGGTTATTATTTTTTGCATGTAGTAATTATTTCTTATAATGATTTGCTTTGGCGCATACATATTGTCACCCCATTTTGTATTTTTAGGGTGAGGTTTTAGAAAAGTTTTAAACCAGAATGAAATCCTTGACCAGTCCAGTTGCATGCTATTTCTTTCCTGACTTAGCCTTTTGTTTGTATGCAGCCCAGACGCCGCTGACAGCTCTTCCTTTGACGTCCAATTGGGTGACATCATCCTCACCGCCACCGATGGTCTGTTTGACAACATGCCGGACTACATGATCCTGCAGGAGCTCAAGAAACTCAAGGTACGCCACGTGAGTTCACAGTGCCGTAATGGTGGCGAGAGAATGTTTCACCTTTTTTCCCTCCCTAGAACGCAAACTATGAGAGCATCCAGCAAACCGCTCGAAGTATTGCGGAGCAGGCCCACGACCTGGCCTATGACCCCAACTACATGTCACCTTTTGCACAATTTGCCTGTGACAACGGACTGAATGTTCGAGGTGAGTGTCCAAAGCTAAATTTGGAAATAAGGACTCCTTTGGGCGTACTCACACTGGTACATTGCTTGTTCCATTACTAGTATTACTGCAGTTCCACTTTATGGGTTACTTCCAGTCTTATTTTCAGCAATTCTGATTATTTTGTGCAAGATAGCAAGCTGTCATTAATTGAGAGAGGACCGTATTAATTAGATCAGGGGTCTCAAACTCAATTTACTTGGGGGCCACTGGAGCTCGGGTCTGGGTGAGACTGGGCCGCATCAGGTTTTCCAAAAAAAACAAAAAACAAACGCATTTATAAAATAATAAAAACTTAAGAAACCACATATAGTTGGTGGGTAGACAAATTATTTTTTTCAGATTAAAATGAACAAAGCATTATTAGAGCCCTGTAGACATGACATTACACGACTATAGTCACATTTATACTTTTTTTTTATTTACAACATATTGCGCAACTGCAGGGTCTTGAGACACATGCTAACTCGCAAACTAGAGAGCTAGCGACCTAAACGGTAGCCTTCAAGTTATTTCCTTTAAACTTGAATAGCCAAAAACTTACCACTTCCACACGGATAGGGAGGATAACTATTAACAGTTATTTAACCTTTAACATGAACATTAATCAAACGTAATAATTTTTTCTGGGTACATGATACCATACAGCATCCGTATCAAACTTGTGCGGGCCGCACTAACATTAAACTTTAATATCAAGGCGGGGGCCTCAAACTAGTGTCCGCGTGTTTGAGACCCCTGAATTAGATGACATGTATTTATTGTGCAAGGGATTCAAAGGCCTTCAAAGTAAAAGTACTGGGATAAAATAACAAAGATGCCCCACAGTAGGCAGACGGGGTGCTGGGGGAAATTGTTAGGGACGATCAGAATTTCCCTCATTTTTCCAGAAATGTTCTCTTATTGCAGAATGCAACTTTTGATAGGCAAATGTAAATTTTTGATAAATTTTGATATATGAGACCTAAAGGGGTCGGTTTATGTCAATGTGTTTTGTAGCATTGTTAACTTGATCATCAACTACTGTGCAAGATGGCTATTTTTTAGCTTTGATTGTTGTGTTGCCAGACATAAACGGGTTCTGCTGTGCCATTGCCTTGATGCCATATTGTACTATTGTGTATCCAGGAGGGAAGCCAGATGACATCACAGTGCTGCTCTCCATAGTAGCAGAATACACCGACTAAGGGCCGCATGGAGCTGTGACCTGTCTCTGCAGGGGATCGACTGATTGGAGTCCTGATTAATTGGATGAAGGACTGAAGATCTCAGACATTTTTTTCCTCCCTCCAGCATGCCGCAGCTCTACTCTGCCCCTAACCATCACCCGCCTCTCCACAAAAAAGAAAAAACATTGAGGAAAGGAGAGATGTGGAATTATAACAGTGGGCCCTAAAAACTTACGGGGAAAGCAGCATTGTTGGCGTCTGTGCAACATGCTGGGGCCATGATGAATCATCTTGGGAGTGGTTGGGCAGACTCTGAGGATGTTTACACTCAGACTGCAAACACAAGTTGTTTGACTTTTTGGAGGTCAAATAAGCCAGATGCTGGCCTGCCAGAAGGGAATGATGCACTTCAGTCATGTTGAGAAGGGAGGTTGCGTAGGAAGTGGCGCCTTTCGCGGTGCATAAATGTGGTTCCTTTTTTTTTTTTTTTTTTTTTTATACAGTGGTTATTGGCAACCTTTGTATGTGGGTGCAGGGAGCAGATGTTTTATCAGTGGATGTGACTGCTGTTTCGGGATGTTCTGTTTCCTCACTGATGTTAAAACAATAAGGTTACATGAAGAAGCAGCTGCCTTTTCCATACATGTTCCATTCAAATATTGCACACTGAGGCTGAGACAAGATATTACACCCCTTTAATCTCACTGCTGCTGCTCCAGTCTTTGATTGTGTGTATGTATGTATGTGTGTGTGTATGGGGAGACTGTGCAATAGTGTACAGTACAGTAGGTCCCCACTTTTTGCGCGGGTTATGCTCCAGTATCAGTGTATGGCAACAAAAAAAACAACAAAAAACAAATTAGTAATTGGGCCACCCATAAAAAGTATTATCTATCCATCCATGTTCTATACAGCTTGTGCCCACAAGGGTCGCAAGTAAGCTGGATGTTATTCCAGCTGACGAGCTGTAGCATGTGAATCACAATGTGACATCCAATCGGACGTTACCCAGCATACCTTGCAGGTTATAAATTGGCGTAGCCTGTGTGGTACATCTACATTGTGTGTTCCACATGTTATTTTTGGTTGCAACTGAAGCTTTTTAACCAATAAACAACCTAATAATGGAGATTATAACCACAAAATGGCAGGGTTTTGAATAGTAAATATGTGGGGATCTACTGTACTAGTGCTCGTCCATGCTTTGTATTGTCCATAATGTGTATTGTTTTAGATGAGAAGGCTGTGACGGTAAAAAGGCTCATCCCACATGAGCTTCTAATGGTCTTAACAGCCTGAAACGCACAATTGTTGAATGAAGTCAACACAGTGGGAGTTGGTCATGTGATTGAGTGGATTTCTGTACCGAGGGGACACTTTGAGAAACATGTAAACAATCAGCATTTCCCTTTTTTGATCCTTTCTATGTTACATATTTGCATACGTAGTCAGCAGTCAGTTAGAGATATGTCTTAGTAAATTATTTTTTTGTGTAATGTGGTTATGATGTGCCTTGTATCATGTGTGTTGATACTGGCGAAAAGAATTCCTTAAAACCCACACTGTGTGCCAGGTACTGAGCACAAAGGAGTCGTGAGTTTAAAAGCCCCACTGTCTTAAGTCACTTTTTACCTATAAGTATGTATTTTCTCCTGAAATGATATTTTGTCAAGTCAGACAGAAGCTGAGGAATAGTAAATAATAAAGCCATCCCAGACGTAAAAAAAAAACGTTGCTGTTTACAAAATTGCACTAAAGGACTGTTTTTTTTTTTGTTTTTTTTTTCAATGTCATAAAAAATAGGGAGACAAACTTTTGGGGAAACGATGAATTCAAGCACTGAGGGCTGTGTGGAGTAGCCTTAATAATACAAAGCAATGTAGTCACTTAAGTGGTAATGGCTACTGTGGGCTTGCAGCTTCCTGACACACCTGATGATGCCCGGAAGACACTTCATCTTACTCCTTTAGACAAAGCAGAGTATGTCTGTATATTTTAGGGTGTACGGGTCAATGCAGATCTGCTGTACATTATTTAAATAAAGATGATAGTATTTATTATTCTCTTGTAATGTGTGGCGTGATTCAAGTGCGTGCTTGATGCTGTATTTCTGACAATACATTTCCCTTCATTAAGAAATTATCTACTGTATGCTGTACATTTTAGTTCAAAATTATTGTCGACGTACGTTAAGTGAGATGTGTGTTCTGTGGTAAAAGCAGTCTGTGTTCAGCGAAAAAAAAATTATTGTACTGTATTTACTTTTGGTATTTAGTATTACTCAATGCTTGCATGCTAACTACTTTTCCATAACCATAATTCCCAGTTGTTCAATACATGTCTACAGTATCCCAGCATCTGCATAGAAATTGCATCTGAAGTTCTGTAATGGCCTCCATACATCCATTTTCTACACCGCTTATCACTCACTAGGATCTGGTATGCTGGAGCCTATCCCAGGTACACCCTGTACTGGTGGCCAGCCAATCACAGGGCACATATAGACAAACAACCATTCACACTCACGTTCATACCTATGCACAATTTGGAGTCGGCAATTAACCTAGCATGTTTTTGGAATGTGGGAGGAAACCGGAGTACCCGGAGAAAACCCACGCATTGCATGGGGAGAACATGTAACCTCCACACACAGATGCCCGAGCGGGGAATTGAACCCGGGTCTCCTAGCTGTGAGACCTGGCAAAACGGCAACAGCAACAGAGTCAACTATAATGGGTAATATGAATGGAAAGATGACTGTAGGGGTGTTATTCCATGTCTAGAAAGCTCTATAAATATTAATTCATTCATTAATTCATTTTCTACCGCTTATCCTCACAAGGGTCGTGGGGGTGCTGGAGCCTATCCCAGCTGTCTTTGGGCAAGAGGCGGGGTACACCCTGGACTAGTGGCCAGCCAATCACAGGGCACATATAGACAAACAACCATTCACACTTACATTCATACCTATGGACAATTTGGAGTGGCCAATTAACCTAGCATGTTTTTGGGATGTGGGAGGAAACCGGAGTACCCAGAGAAAACCCACGCCTGCACGGGGAGAACATGCAAACTCCACACAGAGATGGCCGAGGGTGGAATTGAACCCTGGTCTCCTAGCTGTGTAGCCTGCGCGCTAACCACTAATGACCTATGCAAAGTTAATTTCAATTTGAAAGTGAACACAAACCATTTAATATTAAGAGCTTGAAATTGGAATTAAATATAAATACATTGAAATAGTTTAACATGGAGTTTTCAGTGCTGTGGGATTGTGTCAGAGTTTTGACCTTAGACAGAAGCTTCTCTTCCAGAGTCTTCATCCTCCTCCATGTCGCTGTGGTGAGCCAGAACACAAAGCGCGGCAGCAGGACTCTCACCTTGCTCTGCAGACAAAGCCCGGAACAGCAGGGAGCAGATCTATAATATGAAAGTGTGATACAATAAGACAATATTACTGTAGTAGTGGATGATGCGCACAACAAAAGTGTTTTCCTTATTTGCTTGCTGGCAGAAATGGTTGACTACCATGGAGGAAGCTGGGCTGGTCGTGTCCCAGGTCTCATCGAGTCTAAGGAGGCTGTGATGGTGTGTGGCCGACAGGTCGAAGGGGCTGCCCTGGCTGGATGCCACCATCTCCATCCCATCATGATGGACGAGAGGTTGAGGTGTGGCGGCCTCGCATGAGACCGCAGCAGCATCTGCACACCTGTCAAGACAAACGCAAACGCCATCACAAAGTACTAGTATGCCACTAGTTTGAGGCCCCCGCCTTGATATGAAAGTTTAATGTTAGTGCGGCCCCGCGCAAGTTTGATATGGATGCTGTATGGTATCATGTACCCAGAAAAAATTATTACGTTTGATTAATGTTCATGTTAAAGGTTGAATAACTGTTAATAGTTATCCTCCCTATCCGTGTGGAAGTGGTAAGTTTTTGGCTTTTTTAAGTTTAAAGGAAATAACTTGGAGGCTACCGTTTAGGTCGCTAGCTCTCCAGTTTGCGAGTTAGCATGTGTCTCAAGACCCTGCAGTTGCGCAATATGTTGTAAATAAAAAGAGTATAAATGTGACTATAGTCGTGTTTTGTCATGTCTACAGGGCTCTAATAATGCTTTGTTCATTTTAATCTGAAAAAAAATAATTTGTCTACCCACCAACTATATGTGGTTTCTTAAGTTTTTATTATTTGCCGTTTTATTATTATTATTATATTTATTTGTTACTGATTGATTTTCTTTATTCTTGATTTGTTTATTTAGTTTTCATCTTATTTTGTGTAGAAAAATAAAAAGTAAGATATTTGAGAACAGTGGAATGTGTTATCAGAGCTTTTCTTGTAGAAAATCGAAACCAAAGCAAAGTTTATTAATTTTTCTGTTTTTAATAAATGCGTTTTTTTTTTTTTTGGAAGACTTATGTTTCCACTTTACCACAACCTGATTCTACAAAAATTACAACTTTTGAAGTAACTTATTTTTTCTTTAATGTTTCAAAAATAAAAATAACATGACTTTTTCTTATAATATTAAAAGTTTATTCCCATTAAATTGCTATTTATTTTTCTTGGACACCCTTGATATAACAAATGGATGTCACCCACAAGCTTAAGGAAGACTTATAGAAAATATGCACAGACACATGCTCCAAAATGAAACATCCGCCCTAACTAGAGATGACGTGAGTGCACAGCCAGTCGCATGTACAAAAGCACCACCACTGGTCCATTGAGGTGCCCTACTTATCCCTGTCTCAGACTCAAGGCTGGCTGTAACCCTACACCCACTTAGGAGTCTAAAAGGGGCCAATGAGAGCTATGTGGCATGGCTGTAATCCAGGAGAGAGGCTCAGGTAGATCCCTGTGGGAAGATTCAATTAGAGCAGCTCAATCGCTGCAGTAGAGTGTCATACCTGGGTGAAATTGGGTCTGGGGTATTTATTGCTTGGGACAGGCCTCTGCTGTCAGACTCGATGAGGGTGGCCAACACGACGGTGGCTTCCAGGACCAGGTCCTCCACAGAAAAGCACGCGGGCCTGCAAATGAAAGCGGGGACCGTGGGTCCCTTGAGGTCACTGGAACTTCGAGGGAGATTGACTCACGTTCCTGCAGCACCGCAGTGGATTGAAACTGGTAAACAATGTAACTCGGCAAAGGACAGCAAACCCTTGAAAATATACACAAAAATACAAATTTTTCAGTTTTCTAACTAACAAAAAGCAAGGCAAGATGAAACGCAGACGAGCGGAGTCTAATGAACGAGCACACAGCAGGCCATCGGAGACGTTCCAAGACATTAGGGACAAGAAGTAGTGTGTGTTCGGGTCAAGTCTGGCTAATAAGGCTAACACCGCAACCCTTTATCCAAATTTCCAAGAGGCCAACCAAGTGCTTGTGTGTTTTCAAAGCTGGGTTCAATTGTTGCTCATTTTGAATCAATAAACACATTCCTGATGATTTCTGATTCAGAATTTGTGGCTATTTTTCCCCTTTTTGTCCATTCTCACATACTTTCAGCACGTGGGATCAAATATGAGGTGAAAGAAAAAGGGAATAAATACAATATAGTGGTCTAAAAATGACTCACATGAACTTAATACAGACAGTGGAGCACAGTCCAGATTAGAGAAACTGAAATATGAGCTCTAAAGACATTAATGAGCCGGTCACAGCCGGTAGATTCTCTACATCAGGGGTCTCAAACACGCGGCCCGCGGGCCAAATGTGGCCCGATGCTGTATGGTATCATGTACCCAGAAAAAATTATTACGTTTGATTAATGTTCATGTTGAAGGTTAAATAACTGTTAATAGTTATCCTCCCTATCCGTGTGGAAGTGGTAGTTTGCGAGTTAGCATGTGTCTCAAGACCCTGCAGTTGCGCAATATGTTGTAAATAAAAAGAGTATAAATGTGACTATAGTCGTGTTTTGTCATGTCTACAGGGCTCTAATAATGCTTTGTTCATTTTAATCTGAAAAAAATAATTTGTCTACCCACCAACTATATGTGGTTTCTTAAGTTTTTATTATTTGCTGTTTTATTATTATTATTATATTTATTTATTACTGATTGATTGATTTTCTTTATTCTTGATTTGTTCATTTATTTTTCATCTTATTTTGTGCAGAAAAATAAAAATTAAGATATTTGAGAACAGTGGAATGTTTTATCAGAGCTTTTATTGTAGAAAATCGGAACCAAAGCACTGAAAAAGTTTGTATATATTTCTGTTTTTAATAAATGCGTTTTTTTTTGGAAAACTTGATGCGGCCCAGCCTCGCCCAGACCCTAGCTCCAGTGGCCCCCAGGTAAATTGAGTTTGAGACCCCTGCTCTACATCATTATCATCATCATGTGACGGGTGTAGTGTTACCCTCAGCTCCTTCAGACAAAAGGTTATGGCAGAGTCCCCTGCAGACTGAAAATAGTCAAACTCGTCTGAGTGCAAGGCCATCTCGGTGTGAATCATCTTCATGTGATCTGCGACAGAAGCAGCCAACATTACGACGACTAGTACACGGTTTGTGTAGTCTGATCATTCACATTACATTAGGGAGGCCCCAAGTGTTCTCCGGGGGTCATTTATAGCTGGCTAGCATATATACATTTACTTAGTTTACCCCCGGTACTGGAGGACTGGCTTTGTGTGATGAACACTATACACAATATACTATTGTATAGAGTATTATACTGCTATTATATAGTAATATACAATAGAATATAATATACTATTAACACATAGATTGAGAAGACATGTGTGGAGAAAAATGGGTGAAATGGACACAAAAACTCAAATGAAAGGAATGAATGAAATTCATTCATTTTCTACCGCTTTTTCCTCACAAGGGTCGCGGGGGGTGTTGGAGCCTATCCCAGCTGTCTTGGGGCGAGAGGCGGGGTACACCCTGGACTGGTGGCCAGCCAATCACAGGGCACATATAGACAAACAACCATTCACACTCACATTCATACCTATGGACAATTTGGAGTGGCCAATTAACCTAGCATGTTTTTGGAATGTGGGAGGAAACCAGAGTACCCGGAGAAAACCCACGCATGCACGGGGAGAACATGCAAACTCCACACAGAGATGGCCGAGGGTGGAATCGAACCCTGGTCCTCCTAGCTATGAGGTCTGCCACTCAACCGCCGTGCCGCGCCAAGTAATGTGTATTGTTTGTATTAATGTTGACGTTGTGTTTAACCCTTTATAGAGCAAGTAACCATATATGGTAACTTAAAAAAACAGGGTTTCCCCATGTCTCAGCAAGGCAACAGAGTCATGCCACTTTCTCATGCCAATCAGCCAAGATCAGACAATGTCAGAGGAAGTGACATCATGGGCTGTGATCAATCAGGAGTGAGTCAGAGAGTATCAAACTTGCTTCTTCATTCAGAAGTCGGAAATTGCAATTTTCTTGACGCTTGGGGCCCGACACTCTTGGCCCAAACATAAAAACTAACCATGATAAGTTGATCACAGTCACTCTAACTACAGTACCTCTGTTGTGCAGTTTGACGTGTCCCTTTTCCATACCTTAAATGGGCAAGGAACTGTATATGGTAACTTCTTTGATCTTGATTTGCACCCAAAACCGGAAACTTTTTTAAAAAGTGAAGTGAGAAAAAATGTCTTCTTATAGCCTCCAATAACACTGAAGGATTGAATTTTTAAATTTCTAAGTATTTCAGTGAGTGCCCTTTAAAGGGTTAAAAAAAATAAAAAAAAATACATTGTGATGTGTACATTGTGATGGTCCACAATGTAACTTGAGCTCACCATTTGCGTCTTCATGGTAGTTCATCAGACTGACTCGGAAAGGAGCTATGGACAGAGTGACTTCCTCCTGAGATGCTGGGAAATGCATCACCATGTTTGCAAGAAGTCTGCACAGAAGAAGAAAAGAAACATGACAAAGGAAACATATTCAAGTTAACAAGCTTCAGAGATTTAGTTCAATGCTGCCATCTACTGCTAGATGATCATAAGAGTCTGGAATTTTCTCCACTGAAAAATCCAATCCAATGTAATATGGATAAGCATATGTAAACAGTATGTTAATAAGCGTGCTTCTATGATTTGTGTATATTTATTTTACGGTGTAACCTTGGTTAGCGTCATTAAAGCGTCCGACTCTAATCAAAACCTCTCGGATGCACCTGAGAGGTGCGATGGATTCAGTGAGAATACAATGACTTGGATGAATGAGGATATTCACAGACAATAATAGTTGCATGGAATATCAACAAGGAATAGGAGATGACATGACACGGAGGTGCTTGCCTGGCTGGAGCCTTCATCACATTGGGACAGAGCTGTGACGAAAACACAGCCTGCAGTGCCGCACTCTCCTGGTAACGCAGGTTGTGGGTTTTTGTGATGCCTGGGGAAAACAGAAAGATAGCAACAAGTCAACGAATAATGGTCGGAATTATACCTTACAATAATAAGTCATAGTTTATTTCCTACCATGCTTGCAAAAAAACTGGATCAGTACTCTGTCACTGGCAGTGTTGACTGATATCTGGCATCGCTCCACGTTACGCTCAATGGAAGTCAAACAACGGAAGAGTGGCAGCAAAGACTCCAAAGCAAATTGACGACCCCCCCACCAAAAAAAACAGTATTAGTCCTGAAGGATAATTGGAATCCAACAATACAAATGAGTGTATCTGAGATACCTTCATGGACAGTTTGCATTTAATAGGTTCACCGGCCTCCTGTGATGCCAGGCTGTACTTCTGGAAGAACATGGGTGAGAAGAGGAAGCAGGCATATGCAGACTGAGCTGCATTCACCGATCTCAGTGCCAGCTTTAAAATAAAAATACTTTTAATTAGGAGTGTGCTAATCGATACCAAGTACTAAGATCAGTATCAATTTGATATGAGCACAAGATCAATATTCTTTTTTTCTGGTGTCGTCAGGGAGTTTTCTGGTATTCGGGGACTCAAAAGTGAAAGCACGTATTATTCTGCATTTTGTGTTCACAGGTCCGCCCCACCCAAAGGCAGTCACCAGCTGGTGGTGCACAGCTTTGGAGCTAGCACTGTTTTATACAGCAAGATCTGAAATGCAAATGTTTCTTAATCTTCAGTAAACTTGGATAGAAGAAGATTGTGAATTCATATTTCTATGTGATCTTTATTGCTAAAATAAAGTGGATTAGCTTACGGGTACATGTAAAAATGTAATTGCTAATTCTACTGTATTGCTGATATCTGTGAAGCTCAGTTGCTATTACATATATTCACCACAAGAGTGTGCTATTCAGGAACATGTTATGTCATGTCACTGTGAGTCAAAACCTACACACAGCATAATGTGTTCATTTTAAAAGGTTATTCTTATTCTATTATATGCAAATTAGATGGCATTTGGATAATTGGCATTTAGCGACATCGATAACCGCTAATAGCTACCTTTCTTACTGAAAAGTTGGCAACAGTGCACCCGGTTCTGGTACTCACCCCTCTGACCGTGGGATCGATCCACAACGCATCTCCAATCCGTGAAAGTGCCTGAATGGCTTTTCCAAAAGCTGTAACATACATTAGCAGTCACCACAGGCACAATGAGCATAATTCTGTTATTTTAGTGTGTGTAAAATACTGCTTTGTTTGAAGATTAGCAAATGCTCCACTTTAGCAAAAGGGCCTTGCTTGTATGCTAGCTCTCGTGGAAGAACGTTCAAACTCGCAAAACATTAACACAATAATAGCAACTTCAAGTGAACACCTACAACTCCTTAAAAAAACGAGAAAAAAAATGTTTATACAAGTGTTTAGCTGTTTTTTGTTAGGGTTTTTTTTTGTTACCTTTTACACTGTTCCCGTCGAACACACAGTTCATGTTTAACGACGATAATGGCCGCACGAGACACATTAAACAAGGTGCGCGTGCCAGGCATATGTTTAATTGTACAGTACGTAATAGAAAGCGACTGGTTTGGTACTTTTATTCATTTGAAACGATGCTTAAACATTTGACAGTGAGCGTGCGCGCAGATAAAGGGTATATGTAAGATTAATTTACTTCGATAATAAGTAAATTAATTATTAATATTCATTTACTTATCCGCACCGTCTTTCCTACATCGCGCGCATGCTCACTGTCAGATTTGTCATTGCTAAAATACGGTTTAGCATTGCTACCACAAGGGGGCGCTGAAACACCGACGTCCTCGGCGATTGTTGACAGGGGAGGATCCATAAAACATCCAACCAACTACAATGAACTTTTTACACGCTTTATTGAGCATCATGTCCAATATACATTGCGTTGACACAAAATGGGAAACAAAACAAAAGTTATGACATTATAGGGTGAATTACCTGGACACCGTTTTTCCAGAGCGTATTGCTTGATGACGTTTCAAAAACGCACACTGAATCTGTGCAAATACAGTGAACACCGGTCAGAGGAGGGAGGTCATGGCAGGTTAGAAAATTGAGACTTAAAACGTTGACAGCAATGATGGAGTCTACACAAGTCTACTTGAGAGCACAACGGCACATTCACGCAGGATAGACATTAACGGTATAACCTTCACATATTCAAACTCATTCAACGCTGATTGCATGTGCCAGAAGACGGTTCATTATTTGTCAGTGTCAGTCTGCAAGGCTTAATGATGAATAAGCCAATTACCGAGAGGGGGGAACGGTTAGCATACCACCACAATGCAATCCAATTTCAAATAGTAATTAGCTTCAGTTACTTGAAAATGGATGGCGGCCCAAATGTTGAACTTAAGTGATATATGCTGGCTAAATATGCACCAAAAAGTACTAATGATTGAAAGTTTTACTTTTCCATCTACTCAAAAGTCCTCAGCATCTACATGTTTTACCCCGAAAAGACTGCGCGATATACTAACAGCTAGCCCAGTTCCCCGGCATGAAGACAAACAACAACCAGACTGAGGTAAATTCGGATGCCACAGCAGTACACTCGCACACACACACACATGCACACAATAATCACAGCTTAGGATTTTTTTTTTTTTTTTCACAGACCACTTTTTGGTAATGGTAGTCGAAATACGTCTTCATTGACCAAGATAGTTTAGTCAGTCAGGAATATTACAAGTCTATCCCACCGGCTACTAATTGCAACATTGATGGAGTTTAATCCTGAGTAGTTGGCACAAACCGAGTATTAATGTTAAGTCATGCGTGTCAAAGCCAATACAGTGGATTCCAAATTTGCAGGTTTTTTGATCAAAGCATTTAGATTTTTTTTGTGAAAACTGCACACACACACACACACACACACACACACACACCACCAACCAACAGGAGTTCAAACATAATGCTTACCTCATGGTGCAATTAAAAAAAAAAAGTGGAACACACAATGTAAATTGTAGTCTGTACACAGACTATGCGGGTATTGAAATAAACGCTAATAAACATGCAAAACAATACTATTTTATTCTAATTTGGGACCCACAAGGCATGTGTGTGTGTGTATGTGGGCTTCCCAGCATGCCTCTTTATACATTAGTATAAAATAGTATAGTTTGTATATACAGCGAGTGAGGTAGCTTGAAGAACTCCTGTTGGTTAATGCTGAATGAGTAAGGGTGTATGTACCATGTATCGCTATAGTGTTTCCCCAAAGCAAGTTAGTGTTATGTACAATAGTGCCTGAATGCAGCAACATCTCAATTACCCGCGTTTTTTTTTTTTTTTTTGCCACTTGCGGGAGGGGCCAAACGAGTGGATCCCAGTGAATTATTGTAAACTAAAAGATGGACTCTCGGAGTGAGTCATTTTTTTATCATTTACAACCAAGATTTAGCAACAAGATCTAAGTGAGATTGAAGGGGATCATGTACGTTGGAACTAATGTTTGCAGGTGACTATTCTCTCCAGAAAAAAAAAAAAAACAAAACACAATAAATAAATAAATAAAAAGACCTGTGTAAGTGCCACGACAACTTCGTAGACTCTTTATGAAGAAAAAAAAAAAAAAAGAAGTCCGTGGAAGTGGAGCCAAAAAGGCAACAGTGAATGAATGAGAATGTTTGAAAATAAGAATCTATCGACAAGATATATGCTGGGCTGACATGTACGTAGTAGAAAGGACAAGGGGATGATATCAAGGTAACAGGTTTTCAATTGTTAGACTCCTTCTTTGACCACTAAAATTGCATAAGAAACCTGGTATAAAGTAGAAACTGTTCAGCAGCAGATAAAAAAAGCAAGTTAATTTACAGTAGTGACATATTTTACATCATTAGTTTTTTTCCAAAATAAATAAGATTATACAATTCCAGGTAGGAAGTAAGTGAATTTCGCTGGTAGTGTTCTCAAATTGGCTCTTCTTCTTTGCGAAAAATGACAACCATTCACGGAAAGGGATTGAAGCCGACCAATTCCTTTTGGCTTGCAAAACAAGGGGCGTAGACGCCTGAACGTTTCCCTCTGGAGGCATATCCTTCAACTGGGAAAAAAAAGTGGAGTTTAATTTCATTACTACCATGTCCTAAAGCAAAGTTATGCATACGCTTTTAAGCAGTGATGCAAATAATGTGAGGAATATATGCACTACCAAATTCTAATCAAATTACTTCTCTCCCATGCGGACTTGTTGCACGCAATAAGAGCCTGTACTTACCCTGGAATAGTCAAAGTCCCTCTAGTCAAAGGCCATTTCTTGACTTTTTCTTACACAACGAGCCACTTTTCTTTTGAATTCACCGTTGGGGTCCTCCCTCCACTCTTTCTGTGAGAGAAAAATAGTTTGTTCATTCGTTAATAACTGCTTATCCTATTCAAGGTAATGGGTGAGATGACGCCTGGAAAACACTGGACTGGTCGCTAATCGATGACATATGCTAACTCAGTGATTTTCAACCACTGTGCCGCGGCACACTAATGTACCTTAAGAAACCGTCAGGTGTGCCGTGAGGAATTATCCAATATCACTTTTTATAATTAACATTTATTAATCATCATTTGCAAATATTATGTCAATAGACATGATGTCAATAGTATACATGGACCCAAATATTCCAATTGCATTTGGTTTATTTGCTCAAACGGAAAGAATTGAACAGGGATGGAATATTCCTTTAACCAATCCGATTGAGGTATCTTGTACCCGCTCAAACGGAAAGTTGTCAGGGTGCGTTCTTCTTGGTGGTGTTTTTCTTCTTCTGTTGTTTATTGGCGGTTGGCAAGCAGCTTTGGTGTGCATTAGCGCCATCTGTGGAACAGAATCTAAACCCTTCTATACGCCATTCACAAGTCCACTTTTATTAAAAAAGAAAATATATATCTATATAAAACATGTCATGAGTTTAATTATAAAATATTAGCAAGATTGAATTTGATCTTTTCCTGTTTAAATTTATCCCGGGTGCGTTCTTTCAGCGCATGCTCAGATATGACGTAACACGCAGATACCGACGTTTTAAAAATGGAGGCCAGCAATCGGCACTGGACTAAGCAAAGTTTGTTTTTGATTCAAACTAAATTTCAAGACTCGATGAAGGAACAACTGGCAATACGGAGTTATTCCAACAAGTGAAAGAATAACTCCAGGAAGCCGGTATCACGTGATGTTGATGTTTACGTTTTACTGGGCATGCCCTATTGACTATTCTGTTTGATTTTCACGGCGCATGTAGACAAGAGATTGGAATATTCCTTTCCATGGATACCATTGTTTCCCGAAAGGTCATTCGGAAAGAGAAAAAGTGGTGATGTAAAAACATGGCTACTGTGGAGTGTCTGTGGTGTAAAGACTGGCATAGCAATGTAATATTGGTCCGTGTGGCAACACCTACCTTGTTCCTCCGATAGACTTATTGATGCACGTGTGAGGTCGTGGTGACATTTTGTAACATTTTTGGTTAATGGTGTGCCACAAGATTATTCCAATGTAAAAAAAAAACGTGCCGTGGCTCAAAAAAGGTTGAAAAACACTGTGCTAACTGGTCTTTTGAATGACATCATTCCACGATCTGAAAGGCACAGGTAACGTGCAGTTTAACTCACCGCAGCGTCCACATTTGCTGGTGAGTCGCTGTTGGGGTCGGCCAGCATGGAGATAACGCTGATCATGATTGTCTCGACGGTGTGGATCGGCAGCCAGCGCTCCTCTGGCTTCTCGTAGCCAAACTTATCCTCTCCGGGCTCGTGTAGGATCGAGATACACACGTCTCCGTTTTTTGCAACTGTTTGGGAGTGAATATTGTAAATATTAGCCTGAATAGTCTGTTTAAAAGTGTCAACACCTAAAAACACAGTTTCTAGAGATTTCATTCATTCATTCATTCACGAGGATCGCAGGGGGTGCTGGAGCCTATCCCAGCTGTCTTCAGGAAAGAGGCGGGGTACACCCTGGACTGGTGGCCAGCCAATCACAGGGCACATATAGACAAACAACCATTCACACTCACATTCATACCTATGGACAATTTGGAGTCGCTAATTAACCTAGCATGTTTTTGGAATGTGGGAGGAAACCGGAGTACCCGGAGAAAACCCACGCATGCACCGGAAGAACATGCAAACTCCACACAGAGATGACCGAGGGTGGGGAAAGAAAATAAGAAGCCAAAAAGTTACCACTTCCACACAACATAGGAGGAGAACTCATTCATTCATTCCTTTTCTCCTGCTTTTCCTCACAAGAGTCGCCGGGTGTGCTGGAGTCTATCCCAGCTGTCTTGGGGCGAGGGGTGGGGTACACCCTGGACTGGTGGCCAGCCAATCACAGGGCACATATAGACAAACAACCATTCACACTCACATTCATACCTATGGACAATTTGGAGTGGCTAATTAACCTAGCATGTATTTGGAATGGGCGGCACGGCGATCTAGTGGTTAGCGCGTAGACCTCACTGCTAGAAGACCAGGGTTCAATTCCACTCTAGGCCATCTCTGTGTGGAGTTTGCATTTTCTCCCCATGTGGGTTTTCTCCGGGTATTCCGGTTTCCTCCCACATTCCAAAAACATGCTAGGTTAATTAGCGACTCCAAATTGTCCATAGGTATGAATGTGAGTGTGGATGGTTGTTTGTCTATATGTGCCCTGTGATTGGCTGGCCACCAGTCCAGGGTGTACCCCGCCTCTCGCTCAAAGACAGCTGGGATAGGCTCCAGCACCCCCGCGACCCTTGTGAGGAAAAAGCGGTAAAAAATGAATGAATGTTTTTGGAATGTGGGAGGAAACCGGAGTACCCGGAGAAAACCCACGCATGCACGGGGAGAACATGCAAACTCCACACAGAGATGTCCTAGAGATTTGACATTTCAAAATTCCATACTTTTTTTCCAGACTCAGTAAATACATGTGTATCATTATCGCTTTAATAATTAATCGATTAATCAAAGATTATTAATTAATCGACAAATGCTTTGCTAATAGAGTACCAGAAATTCTAGTGTATACGGCACAAATTTAGAGAAACTGCAGAAGGTCATTACTCAATGTAAACAGTCTGACATGGTGTCTTCTTATAAAGAACACTAAACTCATCACAGAGCAACTTAACAGTCAAAAGGTATACCTAAGAAATATACAAACAAGTAGCAATATGAGTTTAAATGAGGAAAAAATATTGAATAAAGTGCATTGTGTCGTGGCAAAGCATTTCATTGGAGGACGAGCGGCATAGAAAAAGAATGGATGGTGCTGCAATGCTGGCTCTGTCCACCAGGGGGGGTCCACAGGAGCCCTCATAGAGGCTGAGATTATTGACATCAGGCACCAATGAGCACGTTTCTTATGTACATAACTACTATTTCAAACGGATGTAGCTTGAAAATAGTTAGCGATAAAGGCATACTATAAAAGAGAAAAATCATCAGTATGTCCCAAAGATTGTGATGGGAGGAAATTTGGAAGTTTGGTTATGTTGACAATCGCTTATGTTGACGGAAGTCAACGTGTCGGAGGTGTTGAGACATGAACAGGTGCCAATACAGCTACAAAGAAGCCTACTCGATAGCTTTTAAGTAGATCTACAGTATATCATAGTTATCATAATACAATATCAGTGAATGTTATGTGTTATCGTTTTGAATATATAACTTTCTTGGCTACATTTGTTTGACTTTTGTTTCCCATAAGTGTCAAAATCATCACTTATTTTCACCCTTATTTCATAGTTGTTTATTTAGCCATGACAGCAATGTGACACAAATGTTTTATTAAGGGCGTACTTTTATTTTATTATTGTTTTTGTCATGAGCACATTGAAATCCCTCTACTTCTGTATTTATAGTGCGTTCAAATGTAAATGGAACATTTCTAGTTTTACATAGCACACTCAAAATGTAGGGCGGGATTGTTTTAGTCGTTCCAGGTAAAGTATTTAGGCTTCCAATAGCTGCTTGGAAAATGACCACAAATCAAGTAAACATAGTCTGTGTCCCAAACCTGGTCAATGTAAAAAACGACCGAGTGCTTACCATTTGGGTGCCAGATTTCAGTTATGAACTTCATCTTTGGAGGTCGTAAAGGATAATCATAGGGAAAGGTTAAATATGCTTTAAAAAAGCCTCCTTCACTGTAACAGAAAAAACAGGACAAAGTTTTAAAATGATGCATTTAGAATTTTTTTGGGAGGGAAAAAAAACAAATAAATGGAGACTTACAAAAGGGTATCTTGGGGGCCTATGATCACAACTTCCCATTTATAGATGTCATCGTCGTCTATGAGACCTGCTGAAAAGCCCTCCACAGGGTTCTTGTTGAGCTCTGGAAGAGAAGCAGAGGCCTATTTCAGGTTTCAGGTTTGCTTGGGCCCAAAAAAAAAAACAGTTTCATGCTTGCCGCATCCGTGGGGTCCACGCAGCTTTGTGGAGCAAGTATAAAGAACCTTTTATGGAGCGGTGCAGATCTTGCGGATGCGGCAAGCATGAAATACTTTGATAAATTCACAAGTGCGTGCATGATTTTTTTTCCACCCTCTCTCCTGTCTTCTTGTCTGGGATGACAAGAAGGTTCATGTTAAGGTTTCACGTTGGGAGTTAAGATATTCAGCTCCATAGTAACAGTGTGTGTGTACCAATCAGGCTGTACGAGTTGTACTTTAGTGCTTGTTAATGTAAATGCAGATCCTGGAAGATCTAAAAACAAAAAAAAAAAAAAAAAAAAAAAAAATTCTGTGTGGGTTATTGTGTGTTGCTGCTCTATAGGAGTCCACCACGCAATACAAAGGGCTGAAAAATGAGCATAATGGGTCCCCTTTAAGAAGCAGAGTCATGATGTCATGTACTGTACGGAGTTAGAATGACAATCTCTATTCATTCTCATTATAATATGTTTGTCAGCAAGGGCTCCAAATGTATCTGTGACGGTCCAACACAAATAAACGAATAAAAGGAAAACACTGAAACATGCTATAAAAACAAAGAGACAAAATAAAAGTATGCACAAATTGAGGAAACGTTTTAAAAAATTCCCTCTTTATGTTTTTGGCCAAAGTCACAAATAAACATGCAAGCAATTGCTAATTTCGGTTTTGATTTTGATTATCTGTGATTGGCTGGCGACCAGTCCAGGGTGTACCTCTCCTCTCACCCGAAGATAGCTGGGATAGGCTCCAGCAACCCCGCAACCCTTGTGAGGATAAGCGGTAGAAAATGAATGAATAAATTTTGATTATACAGTAAACCTCGGATATATCGGACTCGGATATATCGGAAATTCGCTCACAACGGACAGATAAAAAAGAACCAATTTTTCTGTAATGCATTTCCAATAAAAATTCATTGCATATATCGGATTTTTTTATAACGGATTTCGCCTATTTCGGACAAAATCTCCAGTCCCGTTCCAATGCATTTCCATTAAATTTCCCTCGCATATATCGGATGGCCGCATCGTGGCGCTCCCCGATTCGCTGAATCGTGACAGGCCGCTATACGACATCATTTGCAGCGTTTGCAGCGTTGCCAGGTACATTGGAAACATAGTCAAGGAAGTGCCTTTTTATAACGGATAAAATCCCATTTACGCATATACCGGATATAAATCCGATATATGCGTAAAACGGACATTTTCCGGTATACACATATAACGGATTTCGCTTATATCGGACAAAACCAGTGGGAACAATTGAATACGATATATCCGAGGTTTACTGTATGTACAATTGCCTATGTTAACATCATTCGGTTAGGCTGAAGAATTATAAAAAATAATTACAGACGTAGTAAAACAACAACAAAAAATGCACAGTGGTTAATGTACAACTGAACAAGTAAAATTTTTAAGTATGTATAATCACAGTTTTTAAAGACTGTCTTTTATGATACAGGAGATATGATAAAGTTACTTTAAGAGATGAATAAAGGCCTAATATACACAAATATGTCAGTGTGCAGTAGCCTAAATAACACATCGTGAAGTGTATCTTCATAAATGCATTTTATATTTGTATTTCCATTACTGCAATACACTCCACACACAATTTCACCAGTTAATAGCAAACCCAAGTCGATGAGCAATATTCATTATACTCATAAGTGCATCTGTATTTTTATACTTCACGGAGAGGTGTTTGTTTTTAATGCATTTAAGAGTATGACTATACTCTACTCTCATTCGATAAGTATGAGTTAATTAAATCTGATAGATCACTGCGCTGATCATTCCTTTGTTCCGTCAGCTAACTAGAGGCGAACTTGCTAGCCAGTCAAGCAAGTGAATTGTAAAATCAAATCACGTTGAGTGTAAGAATGACTCTTATTCATATAACCACAGCCACCGCTATTACGTGTTGCTTCACCAAGGAGCCATTGCGTTGTTTATGATTTTTTTTTAACCTCAAATGTATAGCGTAAACATGATAGCATCGCCTAGCCGCTAACGACGCTAACGTTGGCTGCTACTACCGACGTAAACTTTATATTTGCCCGTTTGTCACACACATATTTATATTCGTCTTACCTGCTAGTTGTTTTCGAAGAAGTAGCGCTGATTGTTCGGTCATGGTATGTGAACGTTATTGGGGGGGGAAACTGGCTTTTTCAAATACTCTGCGGTAGCCCAGATTTGCTGCCTGCTTCTGATTCCCTCTGTGTTTTGACACAAGCTTCAGCTGCTGACTTTAGCACTGCGCATGCGTGCAGATTGTTGCCAGCGCGTGTGAGAATCCGCATAGGTGCCAGATATTGTATTCTTATTCGTTATTTGTTTTCTCGTAATGTTATCATTATCATTAGAAATTACAAAATTGTTACTCGTAAGGGGAAAAATTGAGAATATTATTTAAAATGAAGCTGTTTTTTTATAAATCGGAGTTAGTCCCAAGTATTGTTTAAAATAATTGTTGACAGGTGTATAAAGTGAGCATACATGGAATGCTATTTTAAAATTATTTCTGTACTTGTGAAATTATGGGTTAGCATAATTACAAATATTGTATATTGAGAATTATACAAAAGATAACGTCAGTAACTGAGGAGATCACAGATTTAAAAAGAGACAACTAAATAGATCAAATATAGTTATTTTTTTACAGTTACAATAAATATAAGGCACAAGTTATGCACTGTTGGGGCAAATCAGGGATCAAATTTACATCATATTTTCATCATATTTATGTACTGCATGTATTTTAAATCCCAAGTGCCTTCAATGACCCAATGGTTACTTTTGTCAACATTGAACAACCACTGAGATTGAGGAATGAAAGTTAATATTTCCAAGTGCACTTAAAGGCAACATGTACCATTATGCGGAAGAGAGGTCCGCGGGCGCCATTTTTAATAGACCAGAAGTTAGCTGCTTAGCTAGCGTTAGCTGTTTATTCGCTGAAACTTTTAAACACAAACGTCAACCCAAATAAGGTGTCTATCTTCTATCCAGCTACTGAAAATGAATGTAGTGGATCATGTACGGGACATGGCAGCGGCTGGTCTCCACTCCAACGTCCGGATATTGAGCAGCTTGTTGTTGACGATGAGTAATAATAACCCGTAAGTAATATCACGCCGGGTCCGTCTATTTCCTGGAAGGCTTCCCGAACACCTCTATGTAGTCTTCAGCACATTGCTAGTTGGTTAGCGACAACGTAAATAACAATCTATGAACACGAATACATTTGGTTAAAACTAATTACACATACATTATAAACAACTACGTCGAAATATAAACACCATACACAAGAATAGCGACCTAACGGTAACAGTGAGTTAGAATTACGTGTGACAGTATATCAGTTAAATGTTTCTGTTGTTATGTTGGTTTGAAATATTACAGGAATGCAAATGCTACTGACGTGTGAAGGTGTCATTGCATTTACTGTACTGTATTCACTGTATAACCTGCTCCTTCGTGTAGCTGCCCTGCACTGTATAGACATTATAAAAATATAATTTGTGAGTGCTCTAAATATGTTTTAACGCTGTGTGTTGTATGTTTTTCATTTGTTTTGCCTCTAGAGAGTTGTTCTCCCCCGCCCAGAAGTACCAGCTCTTGGTTTACCATGCTGATGCCATCTTCCACGATAAGGAGTACCGCAATGCTGCCTGTAAATACAGTATGGCACTTCAACAGAAGAAAGTGCTCAGCAAAACATCCAAAGTTCGTACCTCTGCAGGTGGAGCTGCAGCGAACCTTCAGGCACAGGTATAGTCAATAAGACACATTTTTAAATGTACATAAACTGCGGGGTTCTTCACTTAATGTACGAGTCACTTCTGTTTTGATAACTGAAACAAAACAAAATTTATGCTATTTATTCGTCCTCTGTGATCATGCTCATGAGAAATGATGATCCATCGTCTGCCCTTATGTCAAGAATGGAGGTTACTGGAACCTATTTTGTTTTCCAGAGTCTTCCTTCCGAGATTGAAGTAAAGTACAAGATAGCTGAATGTTATACGATCTTAAAACTGGATAAAGATGCCATTGCAGTGCTGGATGGGATCCCGTCCCGACAACGGACTCCAAAGGTAGGCTTCTTTAATTGTGGTGATCATTACGGTGGGAACTGTTGACGTCGGGTTCTCGGTTGACGTAAGCGGTTGTTGGCATAACCGATGCAAGCATTGCTTGCACCTTAACTTGTGACTTTTGCCAAACAATAATCAGAATAGGTGGTAATACAATATTCTTAAACCTACTACATTTATGCACATTATTTTAATTCTTGTGTTTTCATATTATACTCTTATTTACAAACTTTGAGTGATAATTGTTTTGATAGCGTCGTGCAGATGGAAATCAAAATCGATTAACCACTGATTCATTGATAGATAGATAGACTTTCGTTATTGTCATTGCACAATATCAATATCGTTGCCTGGCTCCCGCATAATAATAAATAATAATAATGATAATGTGGAGAATAAATAGATGACATCAAATATGAACAACAATGTACAGCGTAAACAGTAATTTGTACAAATAATTCAAATAATTTAGAATAAATAATAATTTATTATAAAAATAATAATAATAAATAAAAAATAAATACAAATTAACACTCAAAAAGGTACCAGTAAGTTAATAATTAATTTCTTATCCCGCTTGTCCTCCAATGAAATGCTTTGCTCAGACGCAGTAGTACTTTTATATTTTCTAGGCACTTTTAGGTGTTAAGTCGCTGTGTGATGAGTTGAGTGTACTTTGTAAGATGACATTCTGAGTCACACTTATATTGAGTATTGGTCGACAAGCTCGCCGTGGGTTCTTTCATAGCTCGTGATAGGCTCCTATCTATTTAAGAGCTACCTGGTTGGCCCTTTAATTGTGTTCCTCCTTTCATTGATTATAATAGTGGCTGTGCTGAAGAGCCAGTATTGAACCGATCCCAAGAATAAAAATCAGGCTCTGTAGTATCTCTAGTATGGCATCCCTCACAATAAAAAAAAATTCTCTACAATATTTTAATGTACTTTTTCATGTGTTCTTACCTTTAGATCAGTATGATGCTAGCTAACTTGTACAGGAAAGCTGGGCAGGAACGCTCGGCAGTGACGAGCTACAAAGAAGTCCTCCGACAGTGCCCCCTGGCTATGGATGCGATCATTGGTATGCACAACTCATATTGTCTGATATCATCATCAATCATAAAAATATTTTCTATATTATGTTCTTGCCTTCTGTAGGCCTTTTGTCTTTATCAGTGAAAGGAGCTGAAGTGGCGTCCATGACTATGGACGTCATCCAGAGTGTCCCCAACCTGGATTGGCTGTCTGTGTGGATAAAGGCGTATGCCTTCATACACGCCGGTGATAATCAAAGGGCCATCAACACCATTTGGTAAGCGGGAGGGGGGGTGCACCCTGGAACACAAACATTAAAAGTGATCAGAAATTTAAGACCACAGCCTTTAAAAAGGAAAAGTCTTGGCGGAAACGTGGATTCACTGTCATCAACTCCATTGCTGACCTGCATAAGCAAGGCCTCTTGCAGCGAATCGTTGCTTTTAAAAGATTCTGAGGGTTGTGGAACAAATACAAGTCAAGTGGTACACCCCAAAAAAATTCACTAGGCAACTGCAGGGTCTTGACACACATGCTAACTCGCAAACTAGAGAGCTAGCGATCTAAACGGTAGCCTTCAAGTTATTTCCTTTAATCTTAAATAGCCAAAAACTTACCACTTCCACACGGATAGGGAGGATAACTATTAACAGTTATTTAACCTTTAACATGAACATGAATCAAACAAAATAATTTTTTCTGGGTACATGATACCATACAGCATCCATATCAAACTTGCGCGGGCTGCACTAACATTAAACTTTCATATCAAGGCGGGGCCTTGAGGCTGGGCCTCAAACATATTGCGCAACTGCAGGGTCTTGAGACACATGCTAACTCGCAAACTAGAGAGCTAGCGATCTAAACGGTAGCCTTCAAGTTATTTCCTTTAATCTTAAATAGCCAAAAACTTACCACTTCCACACGGCTAGGGAGGATAACTATTAACAGTTATTTAACCTTTAACATGAACATTAATCGAACATAATTTTTTTCTGGGTACATGATACCATACAGCATCCATATCAAACTTGCGCGGGGCCGCACTAACATTAAACTTTCATATCAAGGCGGGGGCCTCAAACTAGTGTCCTTGTTATTTACAACATATTGCGCAACTGCAGGGTCTTGAGACACATGCTAACTCGCAAACTAGAGCGCTAGCCACCTAAACGGTAGCCTTCAAGTTATTTCCTTTAATATTAAATAGCCAAAAACTTACCACTTCCACACGGCTAGGGAGGATAACTATTAACAGTTATTTAACCTTTAACATGAACATTAATCGAACATAATTTTTTTCTGGGTACATGATACCATACAGCATCCATATCAAACTTGCGCGGGGCCGCACTAACATTAAACTTTCATATCAAGGCGGGGGCCTCAAACTAGTGTCCTGCGGGCCACATTTGGCCCGCGGGCCGCGTGTTTGAGACCCCTGGCATAGGGGATGCGTGCATCACACACCCAGAAGATCTTTAGGCCATACTAAGGGTTAAGAACATCAACCATTTTCAATGGCATCAAACAAGGTTTCAGCGGTTTTTGAGCCCTCTTTTCAGTCCACTTTTTGCCTCACTCCCATTTTGAAGCTTTACTTAGTACCTCCTTAAGTATCTCCAACAGTGCAAAATGTAAATTCTTGCAATTTTTCCCCGCATGTTCCCCCATCCTGTCTCAGTTCTCTGGAGAAGAAGTCTTTATTACGGGACAATGTGGACCTCCTGGTAAGCCTGGCAGATGTCTACTTCAGGGCAGGTGACACAAAGAACGCCATTCTGAAATTTGAACAAGCCCAGATGCTGGACCCGTATCTCATTAAAGGTACCCCTAGAAAAAAAAAATTATATCTTGTAAATGAAAAGCAAAATAATATATTATATAAAGGGCTGCCATCTTGATTGACAGGAATGGACGTCTATGGCTACTTGCTGGCCCGAGAAGGACACCTCGAAGATGTTGAGGTTCTGGGAGGGCGATTGTTCAATATTTCAGACCAGCACGCAGAACCTTGGGTGATTTCAGGGTGAGTATATAAGCCGCCAGGCTGCTTACATAATACTAGAACAGGGGTTCTAGGGGTACCCTACACTTTTTCAGTACTTTGGTTCCGCTTTTCCACACCAAAATATCTAATAAAACATTCCACTGTTCTCAAATATCTTCATTTTTATTTTTCTATACACAAAATAAGATATAAATAAATAAATAAATTAAGAATAAAGACAATAAATCAATTAATCAGTAATAAATAAGTAAAATAATAATAAAACAGCAAATAAGAAAAACGTAAGAAACCACATACAGTTGGTAGAGAAATGATTTTTTTCAGATTCAAATGTACAGTATTAACACTTATTTAACCTTTAACATGAACATGAATGAAACCGAATAATTTGACCCAATTAGCAAGTTAGCATCGTACTCAGTTCCATCTGGGAGCAGCGTCGTAACTTTAACAACATGTTTTTATGAGATGCTTTATGTTATGTTTTATTCCGAATCATTTCCTGCATTTATTTGTACCCTTTTTATTTATTATTTATTTGTAGCCTTTAGCTTCATTGCTAATCCAAAGCAAAACAGTATGGGCGGGGCAAAAATCATGTTAATTGTGTCCGGTGTGCACACACCTTTTAAGCTGTCGTTTCAACATTAAACTTTGGTATCAAGGTGGGGGGGGGCCTCAAACTGGCGTCTCGCGGGCCGCATTTGGCCCGCGGGCCGCAAGTTTGAGACCCCTGTACAATTTTTTTTTTTTTAGCATTTTTATACATATTTACATAGAATCTTTATTATTATTTCTAAGCTTTGTACAGGGGTCTCAAACTGGCGTCGCCCGCGGGCCGCAAGTTTGAGACCCCTGTACAATTTTTTTTTTTTTAGCATTTTTATACATATTTACATAGAATCTTTATTATTATTTCTAAGCTTTGTACAGGGGTCTCAAACTTGCGGCCCGCGGGCCAAATGCGGCCCGCAGGCCGCAAGTTTGAGACCCCTGTACTACAATTTTTTTTTTTAGCATTTTTATACATATTTACATAGAATCTTTATTATTATTTCTAAGCTTTGTGCGTATTTCTAATAATTTAATACTTGCGCTGTCAGTTGCCACAGCTTCTACAGCAAGCGCTACTCCAGAGCGCTTTACCTCGGCGCCAAGGCCATCCAGCTGAACAGCAACAGCGTGCAGGCTCTCCTCCTGAAGGGGGCGGCATTGAGAAACATGGGCCGCGTCCAGGAGGCCATCATCCATTTCCGCGAGGCCATGCGCTTGGCGCCGTGCCGACTCGACTGCTACGAAGGCACGTTTGCTTCACCCTCTGCGAGGGACCCGTCGCCGAGTATTAATTGCTGCGTCACTGCAGGTCTGATCGACTGTTACCTGGCGTCCAATGGCATCAGAGAGGCCATGGGGATGGCCAATAACATCTACAAGACCTTAGGGGCCAACGCACAGACCCTCACCATCTTGGCCACCGTGTGCCTGGAGGACCCCGTGACGCAGGAGAAAGCCAAGACTTTACTGGACAAAGCTCTGGCTCAGAGGCCCGACTACACGAAGGCCGTGGTGAAAAAGGCCGAACTACTAAGTATGTAGTAGTACTACAACTAATTACTTTTATTTTGAATAGTCATGAACTCTTTTTTTTTTGTGAAGGTCGAGAACAGAAACACGAAGAAGGCATCGCTTTGCTTCGCAAGGCCCTAGCCAATCAGAGCGACTGTGTGCTGCACAGGATGCTCGGAGACTTCCTGGTGGCGGTTAATGATTACCAGGAGGCCATGGATCAGTATAGCATCGCGCTAAGGTAACCGAATATTCCATTATTTCAACCAGGGCTATCCAAACAGTATGAATATTCCACTAAAGTCTTGCCAAAATTCCGTAGTCTGGACCCAAATGATCAGAAGTCCCTGGAAGGCATGCAGAAAATGGAGAAAGAAGAGAGTCCCACGGACGCCACGGTGGAGCTGGACGGCGACGACATGGAGGGCAGCGGTGAAGACGGCGACCTGGAGGGCAGCGACAGCGAGGCGGCACAGTGGGCCGACCAGGAACAGTGGTTTGGGATGCAGTGACGCAAGGCCGCCACGAGGGGGACTGACACGGCGGAATCGCACCGCGGCAGTTTTCATTTCATTTTCGAAAACACAAGATCAGTATTAAGTCCACTCATTTGTTACTGATTTTTTTTTTGAACATCGATGCTAACTATGCCTTGTTTGCTAACGCAACCCGGAATTAAATGAAGCATCATTGTGAAAAATGCTATATAACGATATTTACATTATTATTATTAACATTCAATCAGTGGTGTCTGGTGATATTTGATACATTTTGGTATATATCGTCATGTCGGAATGCATAAATGTAAATATTTTTTAACTGTACAATTAAAATCAAGTGTGTTGATGTGGACGACACGGCCCAACTTTATGCAAAGTTCCCCCACAAAAAAAAACGACAACATTCATGAAATCTAAATTTTATTTACCTGAATCCAACATTCATCAGAGCAGTGGTAATCACTGCATCTGCTCCATGTCTTTTTTTTTTTTTTAAATAGCCCATAAAAGCATTTCCTTAGGAAAGATCAACTGTTTTTAACGCATATCTAAACACTTTATAGCCATTAAAATCTTGACATCGTCTATTAATTACACAAGGCAGCAGATTTGAGCAAGACATGCACCAAAACAGTATGAAGATGTTCAGGTCAAAAAAAAAAAAAAAGGAGGCATTTGAAAGCTGATAGCGTTCTCGCTTGGTCTCCTCAATACGGAAACGACCAACGAGAGGACATTTTATTCCAAATTCCAACCCAGCTCTGTCTTCATTTTTCTGACATGCAGCTCATGTTACTGTAAAGTGTGCTGCCCCAAAAAACACACATGCACAACACAAAACCAAAGCCAATGGATTTTTTTTTTTTTTGGGGGGGGGGGGGGGGGGGGGGGGGACTTGGGCCTACATGGCCTTGGCTGGAAAGAGAAAAGAGAGCGGGAATTAAACCACTGCACATATTATCATACCAAGTGTATACGAGTCTACTAACAAATGGCAGAAATGATGTGTTGGTTTGAAATGAAGGCGCTTTAAACTAATTTATGAATTCTAGTTTTTAAAAAAAATACATAAAAATGATGCAATAACACAAAAATGGACGGGTAGTATAGTTGGCATGCAGGGTCACACTAGTGTACACACACACACACACACACACACACACAAAAAGGAAGTCCTTGCAGGAAATAACCTAGAAAAATAAAAGCTCAAAGTACTCGTCGGTACAGGCACACCAAAAGCCGACTAAAATGACGTCCTATACGTCCTACTGCTGTGCTTATTATTAATATTATTATTATTATTATGTACAGATATACACACTTCCATGTGAAGTATCATATACAGTATATTCAAGTACAGTATGTGCACATTTATACATTACACTTCAAAGACTGATCAAATTATAGAAAAAAAAAAGTGTGTATGGAATGGAATGAGGTGACAAAATGTGGACGAAGGCGTTTGGAAGGATGTCCAAAGTCTGGGCCAGGGGCCATTTGCAGTCCGCGGGTTGTTTTTGTACCAATAAAAAAAGAACCCGCAATACTACATTATGAAAGATTATTAGGGGCACATTGGAAAGAAAAAAAAAACATTTCATTGCCTCGACTATAAAAAAAATTACAGCAGTCATGATTTAATATTTTTTTAATTATAGACTAGAAAAATATTTTATATTTTTAGGGTGCCAAAATTGAAATTTAGCTTGGTGTGGTTTACGGCTACAACATTAGCCCGTGTTAGAGATCTTATTCAAACTTGCAATAAAAGCCTGTTGTTTTGGCCATCAAGTCTGGTGCTTGTGTGTCGCACCCAACATTACAGTAACAGTAACACCTAGCGACCAGTGTAGAATAAAAAACATTTAATTGCCTTGACTATAAAAAAAATTACAGTAATGATTTTATATATTTTTTAATTATAGACTAGAAAAATATTTAATATTTTTAGGGTGCCAAAATTGAAATTTAGCTTGGTGTGGTTTACGGCTACCACATTAGCCCGTGTTAGAGATCTTATTCTAACCTGCAATAAAAGCCTGTTGTTTTGGCCATCAAGTCTGGTGCTTGTGTGTCGCACCCAACATTACAGTAACAGTAACACCTAGCGACCAGTGTAGAATAAAAAAAAAAACATTTAATTGCCTCAACTATAAAAAAAAAATTACAGCAGTCATGATTTAATATTTTTTAATTATAGACTATAAAAATATTTAATATTTTGGGGGTGCCAAAATTGAAATTTAGCTTGGTGTGGTTTACGGCTACAACATTAGCCCGTGTTAAGAGATCTTATTCAAACTTGCAATAAAAGCCTGTTGTTTCGGCCATCAAGTCTGGTGCTTGTGTGTCGCACCCAACATTACAGTAACAGTAGTTTTTATGCTTGGAATTGGAATTTTATGATTTATATTTTAAATGCGTTTAATAAGTCATACAATAAGTCTAATTACAACGGTCACTTTTATTGCAAATGTTTGATCAGAGAACGTCAACGTCAAACATTGAATTGTTTTCGGTACGTATGAGAATATTAAAAAATGGCCCCCCGCATCTTTTCATTTTGTTGCATGCGGCCCGTGACGGGATGGGAAAAAGTTTGGACACCCTCGCCATGTATGTTACTAGAATAGCAGTGAGGTAGCTGTGCTCCGCCTAATGCAGAAAAATCATGAAGAAAAGCTCCTAATTCCTAAATGAATACGCCGCAGAAAGACAACATGAAATATATGAACTCAAGGTGCTCATGTTTTGGCTAAAAAGATATTTCTTCTTACCAGGCACTACTATGTGTACCTCAAGGAAGCACTCCTATCTTAGTACATATGGAATATAATACACCTTTGTAGAACCCGTTTAAGTCGACACCCTCAGATTGGCTGCGTATGTCGACATAAGCATAACTGGCCACTGTGACACATTCAGATCATGGGCAATATTCATTCAATTTCTACCAAAAGTTACCACTTCCACACAACATAGGAGGAGAACTCATTCATTCATTTTCTACCGTTTATCCTCATCACGAGGGTTGTAGGGGTGCTGGAGCCTATCCCAGCCGTCTTCAGGCGAGAGGCGGTGGCCAGCCAATCACAGGGCACATATAGACAAACAACCATTCACACTCACATTCATACCTATGGACAATTTGGAGTCGCTAATTAACCTAGCATGTTTTTTTTTGGAATGTGGGAGGAAACCGGAGTACCCGGAGAAAACCCACGCATGCACGGGAAGAACATGCAAACTCCACACAGAGATGGCCGAGGGTGGGGAAAGAAAATAAGAAGCCAAAAAGTTACCACTTCCACACAACATAGGAGGAGAACTCATTCATTCATTAATTTTCTACCGTTTATCCTCACGAGGGTTGTGGGGGTGCTGGAGCCTATCCCAGCTGTCTTCACGAAAAGAGGCGGGGTACACCCTGGACTGGTGGCCAGCCAATCACAGGGCACATATAGACAAACAACCATTCACACTCACATTCATACCTATGGACAATTTGGAGTCGCTAATTAACCTAGCATGTTTTTTGGAATGTGGGAGGAAACCAGAGAACATGCAAACTCCACACAGAGATAACCGAGGGTGGGATTGAACCTGGGTCTCCTAGCTGTGAGGTCCGCGCGCTAACCACCTGACCACCATGCAGCCCCTCATAATAATTATTAGTTATTATTTTCAAGCTTACTTGGCACTGAACAGTAAGTGACTGTATGAAGGTTTTAATATTATGCAACTGTTTAGCAATAATAATAACAATAACACTACAACAAAATGGCCTCCTCATCTTTTATGTACGATGTCGACTTTGTATAGAACATTTAAGATAAATAAATGCCTTGTAAGAACAAAAATCCTTTTTAGTCAAATCGAAGTACTTCTGACCTGTATTTGACTTTTTACAGTGTATTATACTTATTTGACGATGAAAAAATATTATTTGGAACAACAAAAAAAAACCTGATGTCGCCATGACTACCATGACTAAACCGCCAAGCTCTCCTCTGCTAAAAAAACGTCCATCTGTCTGTCAGATCAAGATGGAGAGTATCAGAGTTTGTGTTAGATGCGTGTGTTAGAGTCCACGGGGGGGGGCATGGTCAGTCAGGGCCACAACACGGCAGCCACGTTAGTGTCGGTGCTGTAGATCCACAGCACCAGTGGCAGGGACACGGCCACAAACGGCCACGAGATGCCCTCGGCGCATGCAGACAAGGAGCAGCCTTTGTGGCCGCCGGACTTCTCCGGCTGTTTACCCAAGTCCAAGTAGTTCCTGGCCGCAAACTTCAACAGCTCGTCCAGCAGGATGACAGGCAAGGAGATCTTCAGCACCATCATCCATTGGGTGGAGTCCAGCGGTGTGATCTGGAAGATGACCTGGAGGAGCATGGAGACGTGTGATCATGTGGCGTTTATTATTAGTGTTTTTCAAACTTTTTACAGCCATGGCACATTTTTTTACATTGGAAAAAAAAAATCTTGATTTTGAAAATCGCGATTTTTTTCAGATTAAAATGAACAAAGCATTATTAAAGCCCTGTAGACATGACAAAACACGACTATAGTCACATTTATACTCTTTTTATTTACAACATATTGCGCAACTGCAGGGTCTTGAGACACATGCTAACTCGCAAACTAGAGAGCTAGCGACCTAAACGGTAGCCTTCAAGTTATTTCCTTTAAACTTAAATAGCCAAAAACTTTACCACTGGATGAGACTGGGCCGCATCAGGTTTAAAAAAAACAACAAAAAAACGCATTTATTAAAAAAAAAAAAAAAAAAAAAAAAAAAAAAAAAAAAACTTTGCTTAGGTTCCAATTTTCTACAATAAAAGCTCTGATAAAACATTCCACTGTTCTCAAATATCTTAATTTTTATTTTTCTACACAAAATAAGATGAAAAATAAACAAATCAAGAATAAAGAAAATCAATTAATCAGTAATAAATAAATATAATAATAATAATAAAACGGCAAATAATAAAAACTTAAGAAACCACATATAGTTGGTGGGTAGACAAATTATTTTTTTCAGATTAAAATGAACAAAGCATTATTAGAGCCCTGTAGACATGACAAAACACGACTATAGTCACATTTATACTCTTTTTATTTACAACATATTGCGCAACTGCAGGGTCTTGAGACACATGCTAACTCGCAAACTAGAGAGCTAGCGACCTAAACGGTAGCCTTCAAGTTATTTCCTTTAAACTTAAATAGCCAAAAACTTTACCACTGGGTGAGACTGGGCCGCATCAGGTTTTAAAAAAAAAAACAAAAAAACACATTTATTAAAAACAAAAAAATAATAAAAAAAACTTTGCTTAGGTTCCAATTTTCTACAATAAAAGCTCTGATAAAACATTCCACTGTTCTCAAATATCTTATTTTTTATTTTTCTACACAAAATAAGATGAAAAATAAACAAATCAAGAATAAAGAAAATCAATTAATCAGTAATAAATAAATATAATAATAATAATAATAAAACGGCAAATAATAAAAACGTAAGAAACCACATATAGTTGGTGGGTAGACAAATTATTTTTTTCAGATTAAAATAAACAAAGCATTATTAGAGCCCTGTAGACATGACAAAACACGACTATAGTCACATTTATACTTTTTTTTATTTACAACATATTGCGCAACTGCAGCGTCTTGAGACACATGCTAACTCGCAAACTAGAGAGCTAGCGACCTAAACGGTAGCCTTCAAGTTATTTCCTTTCAACTTAAATAGCCAAAAACTTACCACTTCCACACGGCTAGGGAGGATAACTATTAACAGTTATTTAACCTTTAACATGAACATTAATCAAACGTAATAATTTTTTCTGGGTACATGATACCATACAGCATCCATATCAAACTTGCGTGGGGCCGCACTAACATTAAACTTCATATCAAAGCGGGGGCCTCAAACTAGTGTCCTTGTTATTTACAACATATTGCGCAACTGCAGGGTCTTGAGACAAATGCTAACTCGCAAACTAGAGAGCTAGCGACCTAAACGGTAGCCTTCAAGTTATTTCCTTTAAACTTAAATAGCCAAAAACTTACCACTTCCACACGCATAGGGAGGATAACTATTAACAGTTATTTAACCTTTAACATGAACATTAATCAAACGTAATAATTTTTTCTGGGTACATGATACCATACAGCATCCATGTCAAACTTGCGCGGGGCCGCACTAACATTAAACTTTCATATCAAGGCGGGGGGCCTCAAAGTAGTGTCGCGTGTTTGAGACCCCTGATGTATACTATTGACATAATATTTGCCCGAAGAAACGCACGCATGAGACTTACAGGCAGAGGTTCCACGTAGAGGATGAGGAAGTGAAGCGACATGGAGAGGCAGATGGCACCCAGCAGCCAAACGTTCTCCCAGGGGGGCATCCTCAGCAGGGACTGGTTCTCCGACAGGCTTTGAAGGGAGGAGAAAAGGTCAGAGGTCAAAGTAAATGTGGCTTTTAACTGAAATTTTTTCTACCTGTTCAGAGCGTTGCACATTTCGATGGTGACGAGCACGGACAGCGCCATGGTCATGGGGTAGGGGGACTCAAACACCTCGCAGTCCAGGTTGTCAAAGTCCGGGTTGTCCGGGGAACACTGGAGGAAGTGGCTCTGCAGAAGAAAAAAAAAAAAAAAAGAAAAATGATGCAACTCCGGAAGGTCACATGGAGGTTGCGTCACTTACCAGCTGGTACAATGTGATCTGGGGTCCATCGTCCGATAGCGTAAACCACCAGGCTGCAGCCCCCACTGTCGCAGCCCCCACGTACCCTGGCAACGAAGACACGGGCACCCGTGACCTCAAGCCACTTGGACACGATCTCCCATCAAAGGAAAAAGACTCGACACTCACCGCCGATGGCCAAGTATCGGAAGAAGAGCCACCCAGAAATGAGAGGCTCCTTAGCGTTACGGGGGGGCTTCTCCATGATGTCCAGGTCTGGCGGGTTGAAACCCAGCGCGGTCGCAGGGAGGCCGTCGGTAACCAGGTTAACCCACAGCAGCTGAACTGGGATCAGCGCCTCAGGGAAGCCCAGCGCTGCAGTCAGGAAGATACTACCAGCAGAAATGATATCATTAGCCACGTTTACATGGACCCAAATAGTCCAATTCCATTCCAGAATATAACCTTTGTATACACCTCATTCCCAAAGAAAAGTGCCAATCCGAAAGAGAAAAACTCGTGGCTAATCATGCTGTATGCTGAATGCGGATATTTCTTAAAAAAAACAATGATCACCCCTGAACTCACCAGACCACTTCCCCAACATTTGAGGAGATGAGGTATCTGATGAACTGCTTCATGTTGTTGTAAATAGCACGGCCTTCCTCGACGGCAGCCACAATGGAAGAGAAGTTGTCGTCGGCGAGGACCATCTCGGAGGCGGACTTGGCCACAGCAGTGCCGGAGCCCATGGCGATGCCGATCTCTGCCTTCTTCAGGGCGGGGGCATCGTTCACGCCGTCTCCCGTCTGCGGACGCACATTATCAAATTGTTTTGCCAAGATGATCAAAGTTGGGGTTCATCTTGGAGATGTTGTACCATCGCGGTGATCTCATCAAATCCTTGGAGGAACTCCACGATCTTGGACTTGTGCGAAGGCTCCACGCGTGCGAAGCAGCGCGCATGAGTCACGGCCTCACGCTGGGCGTTGGGCGCCAGCTCGTCAAACTCTCGTCCGGTGAAGGCCATGTGCTCGACGTCGTCGTCTTCGGTGAAGATGCCGATGCGGCGGCAGATAGCCACGGCCGTGCCCTTGTTGTCGCCTGTGATCATGATGACACGGATGCCGGCCTGGCGGCAGAGCTTGATGGACGCCGCCACCTCCTGTCTGGGAGGGTCCAGCATGCCGACGCAGCCTACGAAGGTCAGGTCGGACTACACGCAAGGGGGGGGGGGGAATGTTACTACTGTGCAGCCAAACACACTTTACCGGTTATTCGGTAATTACCTCATACTCGGAGAATTTGGCGGTGTCGGAGAGTATCATGTCCTCCATCTTTGGCGGGCTGTCCCGTGTGGCCAGAGCCAGGCACCTCAACGTATCACGGCCGGTACCGTACTCACGGATTACAGACAGGATCTTTTCCTTGATGCCTTTGCTGAGGGGCACTTTGCTGTTACCCACTCTGACATGACTGCATCGCTCAATAACGCCCTCTGGCGCCCCCTGTGGTAGTGCAGAGGTTAAATGTTGCACAGAAGACTAGATAGCGGTTTCTGTGCTACATCATAAACATACCTTCACAAACATTTTCCCCAAGGATGAACGGGACTTATTGGGGGTGCAGTACACAGACATGGACTTCCTGTCCCGAGAGAACTCCAGAGTACACTCCTTCTTCATGAGCTGTTTGATGACCTGAGCACAAAAGAAGAGGAGTAATTAGTAGAGAGACGGCGGCGGGTCGAGCGGAGGAAGGCGGCGTCGCTCACAGAGTTGCAGGCGTTGGCTCTGTCGATCTTTGACAGGTTATGGACTTCGGTGTCAAAGACGTTCATTTTCTCCACCAGGCAGGTCAGCGCCGTCTCTGTCGCCTCGCCGACCTTTTCGTACACTCCTTTGACCTAAGACAATAAACATTTTATATGAATTCATGTACTTAAAAAACTACAAACACCATTTTTTTCAAGTTTTTTTCCAACGCGACTTCTCACTCCCAAAGATGTATTTATGTCTTTATGTCTGAGAGGGCTGCACAGTGGTCAAGTGGTTAGTGTGCAGACCTCATAGCTAGGAGACCAGGGTTCAATTCCACTCTCGGCCAACAAGTGCATGCGTGGGTTTTCTCCGGGTACTCCGGTTTTCTCCCACATTCCAAAAACATGCTAGGTTAATTAGCGACTCCAAATTGTCCGTAGGTATGAATGTGAAGACAGCTGGGATAGGCTCCGGCAACCCCCGCGACCCTCGTGAGGATAAGCGGTAGAAAATGAATGAACGCATGAGTTCTCCTCCTATGTTGTGTGGAAGTGGTAACTTTTTGGCTTCTTATTTTCTTTCCCCACCCTCGGCCATCTCTGTGTGGAGTTTGCATGTTCTCCCCGTGCATGCGTGGGTTTTCTCCGGGTACTCCGGTTTCCTCCCACATTCCAAAAACATGCTAGGTTAATTAGCGACTCCAAATTGTCCGTAGGTATGAATGTGAAGACAGCTGGGATAGGCTCCGGCAACCCCCGCGACCCTCGTGAGGATAAACGGTAGAAAATGAATGAACGAATGAGTTCTCCTCCTATGTTGTGTGGAAGTGGTAACTTTTTGGCTTCTTATTTTCTTTCCCCACCCTCGGCCATCTCTGTGTGGAGTTTGCATGTTCTCCCCGTGCATGCGTGGGTTTTCTCCGGGTACTCCGGTTTACTCCCACATTCCAAAAACATGCTAGGTTAATTGGCCACTCCAAATTGTCCATAGGTATGAATGTGAGTGTGAATGGTTGTTTGTCTATATGTGCCCTGTGATTGGTTGGCCACCAGTCCAGGGTGTACCCCGCCTCTCGCCCGAAGACGGCTGGGATAGGCTCCAGCACCAACAGCACAACCCTCGTGAGGATAAACGGTAGAAAATGAATGAATGAATGAGTTCTCCTCCTATGTTGTGTGGAAGTGGTAACTTTTTGGCTTCTTATTTTCTTTCCCCACCCTCGGCCATCTCTGTGTGGAGTTTGCATGTTCTCCCGGTGCATGCGTGGGTTTTCTCCGGGTACTCCGGTTTCCTCCCACATTCCAAAAACATGCTAGGTCAATTAGCGACTCCAAATTGTCCATAGGTATGAATGTGAGTGTGAATGGTTGTTTGTCTATATGTGCCCTGTGATTGGCTGGACACCAGTCCAGGGTGTAACCCAGCCTCTCGCCCCGAAAACAGCTGGGATAGGCTCCAGCACCACCCCGCAACCCTCGTGAGGATAAGCGGTAGAAAATGAATGAATGAATGTTTGTGTGAGAGGCACACTGAGGTGATGACGCAATCGTACAATAAAAGAGAGCGTGTTTGATGCACCTTGAAAAAGCGACCACAAGGGGGCAGAAGTGCATTTTTTAAGCATCTCTTCCATGAAATAGGCTGCAGGGCAATCAGGAAGTGAAAAGGCACCACAGTCAACACATTTTGTGTCAAATATATCTTTTCACAAAAAGCCTTTTTTTTGTTGAGAACTGATATTTTGTTGAAACTTACATATTTTCTACTGTTAGAGAACGGAAAAATCTAGAAAAATATAAAAATAAAAGTCTATATAGCCTAGTCAGAATCAGCAAAAATGGCCGATACCGAGAGGGACGGCTTTTGAAAAATGGCTGGGAATGAATTAGTTAATCGTTGAGTCGTCAATTAATTGTTGCAGCATCTTATTGATTTGTCCTAGCCGTTGTCACTCCGCAATAAATTATTTTTCTAATGCCAATAATCTTCTGTAGCTCACGTTTAATAGTAAGGATCGGGCGATATATCGGGGCGATATTTGCGTTTTTTCTTTGTATCGGTATCGGCCGATCCGCGCGTTGGGTTCGCCGATGTTTTTTTTTTCCACCGCATGAGTTACAGTCAGGCATCCGCCGGGGCAGCTTTGTGTTGTGCAATATTTATTCCTTTTAAAAGTTGATAATACCGTTTAAATGTGTGTTTAAGAAAGCTGAATCCTACTGTGTTCAGTGTTTCAATAAATATTTGTTATCATGGTCATTTCTTTATGTAAATTGAGGGATTAAAAGCAATATCGGCCCAAGCAAAATCGGCCATTGGCTACGGGTGATGGAAAAAAATCGGCCCCCAAAAAAACCATATCGGTCGATCCCTATTTAACAGTAACATTTCTATCCCGTTAATGAAAGCTCACTTGCTGAGAAGCCACTTCCTGTTTAAAGGAAGCTCAAACGAAAGCCTTCAGGGAGCCATGAGAAGATTGTTAACAAATATTACGTAATTGATATATATATATATATATATATAAATCTAAAAAAAAAAAAAAAGGTGTGTTGGATACAGTACAAACCTCATTGAAATCCAGCGAGGAGTCATTACACAGGGCGCAGATGGTGGCCAGCTCAACCAGGGCATCATACTGGGAGGATCTCACAGGTTTACCATCCTGGTATCTACAGGAAATGTGCAGTATTTCAAGTCCCCCCGAAATGATCCATGTGTACAATTTGTTAGCTTAATAATACTCACACATCTCCCTCGGGTGCGTAGGTTGAACCTGTGATGTTAAACTCCGACAGCGAGAAGTTGTCACCTTCAGCTTTGTTGACAATGAACATCTGAGGAGGAAAAACACTATCAGCAGGTGGCAGCAGAAGCCACTGAAGTCCCAAAGCGGGGCCCTGAGAAGCAGAGCTCTCTTCTGCCTGATGTGAGAGAGGAGTGTTTAGTTTCACTCCATGTGTAAACACCCACCAGACCCGTACCAGGGTCCCCCATGGAAGGGGCGATGTTCGGCTCTAAAAGTGAGAAATGACGGTGCCAGGCTTGGCCACACACACACACACAGGAAGTTGTTTATCCTCCATTATACAAACATGAGGGGATGACAATAAATTGATCAGAATAACAACTAACAATCGTAAAACACTGAGGCTGTTTTAAAAAACTACTGTGGCAACTGAAAAATAAAAATGTAAAATGTTATCAATGTGCTTTTTGAATGTATGATCACGGCACGAACATCAAACAATAATGTGCCTCTCAACATGAGGTGTTTCGGCTGAGAGAGAGACAATGTAAATCAAGGGTCTCAAACACCCGGCCCGCGGGCCAAATGTGGCCCGCAGGACACTAGTTTGAGGCCCCCGCCTTGATATGAAAGTTTAATGTTAGTGCGGCCCGCGTCAAGTTTGATATGGATGCTGTATGGTATCATGTACCCAGAAAAAAAAAATATTACGTTTGATTAATGTTCATGTTAAAGGTTAAATAACTGTTAATAGTTATCCTCCCTATCCGTGTGGAAGTGGTAAGTTTTTGGCTATTTAAGTTTAAAGGAAATAACTTGAAGGCTACCGTTTTAGGTCGCTAGCTCTCTAGTTTGCAAGTTAGCATGTGTCTCAAGACCCTGCAGTTGCGCAATATGTTGTAAATAAAAAGAGTATAAATGTGACTATAGTCGTGTTTTGTCATGTCTACAGGGCTCTAATAATGCTTTGTTCATTTTAATCTGAAAAAAAATAATTTGTCTACCCACCAACTATATGTGGTTTCTTAAGTTTTTATTATTATTATATTTATTTATTTATTACTGATTGATTGATTTTCTTTATTCTTGATTTGTTTATTTATTTTTCATCTTATTTTGTGTAGAAAAATAAAAAGTAAGATATTTGAGGACAGTGGAATGTTTTATCAGAGCTTTTATTGTAGAAAATTGGAACCAAAGCGAAGTTTTTTTTAATTTTTTTGTTTTTAATAAATGCGTTTTTTGGTTTTTTTTTTGGAAAACCTGATGCAGACCCTAGCTCCAGTGGCCCCCCCCAAGTAAATTACTTTTCACGATGGTGATGCAAGGTCAGGTATAAAACAGGAACAAGTAATCCAACTGCATAATGTAGTTAAGACAAGCGCCTGCACATCAACCCGAAAACGGTATTTGCACACAGTGTGAACTTTAGCAAACCAACACTGTACGCCGCCTAAGCATATGGTACCCTATCCAAACAACAGGACAACCACGAGGACGTCAACTTTGGCTCACAAACATCTCAGTCGCGAGTATTGCGTGAAACTCACTCTGCAGACTGACATCTGATTGGTGGTCAGCGTTCCCGTCTTGTCAGAACAAATGACAGATGTGCAGCCCAGTGTTTCCACAGAGGGCAGACTCCGGACAATGGCATTCTTCTTGGCCATGCGCCGGGTGCCCAGAGCCAAACAGGTGGTGATGACAGCAGGAAGACCTTCAGGGATGGCAGCCACGGCCAGCGCCACGGCAATCTTGAAATAGTAGACAGCTCCACGGATCCAGGAGCCTCCATGCACGGGGTCGTTGAAATGGCCGATGTTGATGATCCACACCGCGATGCAGATGAGGGAAATGACTTTGGACAGCTGCTCGCCAAACTCATCCAACTTCTGTTGCAGGGGCGTCTTCTCCTGCTCGGTGGCCGCCATCTCGTCACGGATCTTACCGATTTCCGTGTTAACGCCCGTGGCCACTACGACACCCACGGCCTTCCCGGCGGCAATGTTGGTACCCTGAAATAACAAGTCATTTCTTCCTCAGGATGTTGCCTGATAAAAATGATAAAACAAGCCAATATGAATCAGCGGGAACTATATTTACAGAGAAGAGCATGTTCTTCTTGTCCTGATTGACAGCACGAGGGTCGGGCACAGGGTCCGTGTGTTTGATGACGGAGACGGACTCCCCTGAATAGACAAACACAGGGTACCTCGTTCAGACAGCAGACAGGATGACAATCTCAGATTTATATAGAGTGGTCACCTGATACGAATTCATATAGCAGTTTTAAGCCATAAAAACAACCACAAGTACATGGCATCGATCATTTGCATGCAAAAAGTACCCTCAACAGCAAGGAGGAAGTGAAAACCACCAAGCATATTTTTTTTTAATGCACACACACAGTATATTCCAAATGTGTCAACTGTAAATAGTGAGTGGTGTTATGTTTTGAAAGAGGTAAAAAAGGTAAAAACAAACTTTTTTTCTTATGAACGATGAGGGTCTAATCTTTCTTTTTGGTAGGGCCCATGTTTATATAGCCATAGAACACATTATTCTGTGTACCCTTAAGAAAATCATTCACAATCGTCTAAAAATGGTTGGTAAATTAAGGGGTCGTGTTTTGAAAAATGGCTGGGACTGAATGAGTTAATGATAACATGGACGATAATGCTCTTATTTTTCCACTGAAAAAGCTACATGTGATGGAATGTAGCTCCTGGTCTAGTATGTCACATCAATGCGATCAATAGGAAAGAAGTTTGAGTAATGTTTTAAGGCACAGGAAGTATTACGTTATCAATGTGCTTTTTGAATGTATGATCACGGCACAAACGTCAAACAATAATGTCCCTCTCAACATGAGGTGTTTCGGCTAAGAGAGACATTGTAAATCAGGGGTCTCAAACACGCGGCCCGCGGGCCAAATGTGGCCCGCAGGACACTAGTTTCAGGCCCCCACCTTGATATGAAAGTTTAATGTTAGTGCGGCCCGCGCAAGTTTGATATGGATGCTGTATGGTATCATGTACCCAGAAGAAAATTATTACGTTTGATTAATGTTCATGTTAAAGGTTAAATAACTGTTAATAGTAATCCTCCCTATCCGTGTGGAAGTGGTAAGTTTTTGGCTATTTAAGTTTAAAGGAAATAACTCGAAGGCTACCGTTTAGGTCGCTAGCTCTCTAGTTTGCGAGTTAGCATGTGTCTCAAGACCCTGCAGTTGCGCAATATGTTGTAAATAAAAAGAGTATAAATGTGACTAAAGTCGTGTTTTGTCGTGTCTACAGGGGTCTAATAATGCTTTGTTCATTTTAATCTGAAAAAAATATTTTTTTATTCATTATTATTATTATATTTATTTATTACTGATTGATTGATTTTCTTTATTCTTGTTTATTTTTCATCTTATTTCGTGTAGAAAAATAAAAATTAAGATATTTGAGGACAGTGGAATGTTTTATCAGAGCTTTTTTTGGACGATAATGCTCTTATTTTTCCACTGAAAAAGCTACATGCGATGGAATGTACTCTGCATTCACCTAAACTAACCGTGCAAACTGACTTGAAAAACATTTTCCATTTTTTTTTTTTTTTTTTTTTTATTTTGAATGCACAAACCACATAGACAAACAAAGCTTAGGTTGAAACTCAGCAGACTCAAAGGAAGAGATATCGACAGATATCTGGTTCAACTTACCGGTCAGAATGGACTGGTCCACTCTTAAGGTTGTTGACTTGATTGAACAGATACGGATATCGGCAGGCACTTTATCTCCGACTGTAACCAAACAAAACATCAAGCTCATAAAACCACCGACTGTGTGCACACAACGTCACTCTATAAATAAATACCGAACAAATATCATTTAATGAGCGTATGTGGTGGTGTGATCTAAAACAGAGGAAGCAGGACGAGGAAAGGGGGGTTGTCGCAAGGTCGCGGGACAGTGCGGACATCACCGCGGGATAAAAGACAGATTAGAAAAATGAGGAGGAAAAGGAAGACGTATAAGCCATAAATGGCTCGTCTCAAAGGAAAAGACCAATTTAGGTACGTTGAAATTGCGGTGACCCAATTCAGCTTCCTGATGCTACCATAACGCAAAACTGGGGGAAACTGCTCAAGCCATAAGCGTACACAACGTACATAAAATTGGTCCTTGAGTTCATTGGAGGACACAAATCTGCAGAAAATGCTGAAAAAAAACACATATACATCAATACAGTACAAGACCATCGCAAAGGGAAACTATATATATATATATATCAGGGCGCTACATTAAAAACAAAAATTACTTGCCTATGGGGAATCCTTAAGGTGAGAACTACTTGCCCGAACATGTAAAATGAATGACTGCCAGTATGATATCTAATTTTTGTGGCATCACATGAGAATCTCAAATAAAGATGACATGATTATCATTTCTTGTGGTTGTTTTCCTACATAGATCATCATAGATAATTCATCAGATAATAGTACTGACGCATTTAATTTGGAGGAATGTGTGGAAAAATTGTGATGTATGTTAACATGGCACGCCATACTACCTTACACAAATATTAGTAGTAGTAAGCAGTGATATTTATAAGTTGTGCACCACAATGAAACATAATATTGAATAGACATTTGTGTACTAGTAAAGTGTTTTTAATACAGAAAAAAATGCTCAATGGTCAAACTAAATAATTTGTGAAGCAAAGGTGAGAAAAATACACAGAGAAATGGAACCGCTAGATTTTGTAGCTTGTGCAAAAAATCAGCACTTGGTATTGGATCTAATGGGTGGTGTTTCATTGTGACCACTTCAAATTGTCACAGCAATGTGATTCACTCACCTGGGCCATCATTTGATTTGCTGCCGCTAATAAAATACTTGTTTAGGAGGCACTGCTTCATCACTTTTTGCTGTTTTCCTTCAGAAGTTGTTGAAGAATTAGACCATGTTGGCAGGGACGCCATGGTAGATGTTTTCCTAGTCAAACCATCGCTGATTGGTTGATCGCGAACAAGAACGGGTGTGGGTAAAAACGCGGACCGCGGTCTAAATAAACGATTCTGATTGGTCCATTTCAAGATTTGCAAGGATTGGTTTGCAAATTACCACCTGAATTACGCAGTCTGTGTTTTACCAACACCCAACAAGAACCGCTTTTTAAAAAAAAAACTCTTTGCAGTATGGCATGCTAAAGTGAACTTGCCCGACGGGAATATCACTGATTGGATTTACTTGCCCCAATTTTGTTTTAACTTGCACCGGGCCATCGGTACATCGTTATTATCGAGCCCTGTATATATATATATACATATTGTAATATAAAACGCATGTGCCCTTTAGAGAAAGGAAAATAGCATCAGGACCTACAACGGACAAAGCCAAAAATGGCAAAAGTATTCCAATATCTTCCCCAATGCTCTTATCAGGTTTAAATGTGGCTGCATGAAAGCAGCTGTCTCCGCATCACTGTGACAACACAGGAAGACCAAAACGACAAGCCCCTCTACTAGATACTTAGCATACAAAACATCAGAATACATTCCGCTAACAGACCGGTGTCGGTTTTCACGGTTACGCATGGGATCAGTCCTTTAAGTTTCCGTGTGGAAGAGATGATCGTCCACTCGCTAAGCATTCCTGAAAAGCGGTGCCAAAAAGTCGGATCTGTCAGCAGCCATCATCCAATCTAGACGTAGGGTGTTTCTCAGAACCACGGACACGGTAGCATCCAAAGCTTTATTTCTGAGAAGGTCGCTAATCCTTGCTCATAGATGGGTCAAGCTACAAAGACTCCACTTTGGAATGGATATCCTGCAAAGAATTAGCTACATCATTACATTTAAACATTGAATTTATGCTCCCGTATGTTCCATTCCAAGCATTTTGTCCTTTGATGGTGAGGTAACACTTCCTGTTTTAAGTTTTGAGTACATTTTGGAACAGTGACAGCACCGTCCAAGAGCCGTTGTTACACTGCAGGCACGCACATATCAGCTGTCTTTTTGTGTCAACATCCTGCTTGGGAGGCGTCCAAACATTCTCATCAGCCAGCCGCACTTTTTTTCACCTTTGTGTTTGCCAACAGGTGATCGAGTCCACCAGAGTTCAGGCTCGGTGATGCATTTCGCCACAATATGACTCACGTAGGTGCCATTTAAAATAGACCTTTCAACAGCAAGCGAAGGCCGTGACGACGACGACGACGACGACAACGACGTAAGCTGGCAGCTTTGACTGGCACCTGCCCCCGCCGTGTGTTCGGGTACCGCATGTGGTTTAAAAAGCCGGCCAGACTTCCTCAGCGTCCATGTGTTGATGGCAGCAGGACAAAAGAGGTGATGTGCCGTCAAGTCAAGAGGATCATTACGGAAGAGTCGACGTGACATCTCTTCCAAAGCAGCCTTCATTAGCAGCCACCTCGTTGAAAAGTCTTTGTCGAGATGAAAATTGACTTAGCTTAGCTGTCTGCGGTTTGTTTAGTTTTGCTTTTCGGTACGTGCAAATCACAGACACATACATGCATGGATGGATGCAGGAAGAGCACAAGAGTGGAGGTCTACTCCACATAATGAACTATAAAAGCAACAAAAAAAACGAAATCAGCCAGACAGTTTCCGATAAACCGATGTTTCATTAATTTCCTTAGTATAAATTCAGGTAACAAAATTCATTGGACTTGAACATTTCGCTTCAGGCTGAGCTGAGCAATTTGCAAAGGAGGAGGACCCTGCAGTGTTTTTCCCACTGCAATGTATCTGTGGTTTTGGGATAGAGCAAATGACATCATCACTGCATCACCGTCATGACACATGACACACACAAGTGTTTTGAGGCTACGGCCGCACAAATACTTATGTGTCATAAGAAATATGTGACAGTAACTCACATTATTTAGCCACAGAACATGAACTTATCGACTTAAATGTGTTGGTTTCATTTCATGCAGTGGAAGATGCATGTGTGTGCGTGAAATGTACACAAGCTATTTAAAAATAATAATAATAAAAAAAACCCATTCACAATGTTTCCTGGGTTCCATGCAAGTGTTTTTAAAAGATAATGCACAGGGTCTCTGCATATTTCAAAAAGTCAAAACTTACCACTTAAGACAATAACAAATACAACTTAAGACCAATTTCACATTCATACTTGCAAAAAAAGCAGAAAAAAAATATTTAAGGAAAATTGGAGGCTCGTGGAGCTAGGAGACCAGGGTTCAATTCCATCTCTGTGTGGAGTTTGCATGTTCTCCCCGTGCATGCGTGGGTTTTCTCCGGGTACTCCGGTTTCCTCCCACATTCCAAAAACATGCTATATATATTAATAATATCATATATTGGTAATATTAATATTAATATTTTTAATTTAGTATATTATTTTTATTTTTTAATATATTATTTTTAAAAACAATCACTTTAAACAATTTTATATTAATATATTAATATAATATAATATTAATATATTATAATATAATATATTGATATTAATATATTGTATATTATATATTACATATAATAATAATAACATATTGTTTATATTACATTATATTATGAATAATTAATTAATTAATACTATTAATAACGAATATTAATTATTAATAATAATTATTGATATTCATTTTCACACTGAAAATGAATGAATTAATATTAATAATAATCGGCATGTTTATAATTGGAGTTTGCATGTTCTCCCCGTGCATGCGTGGGTTTTCTCCGGGTACTCCGGTTTCCTCCCACATTCCAAAAACATGCTAGGTTAATTAGCGACTCCAAATTGTCCATAGGTATGAATGTGAGTGTGAATGGTTGTTTGTCTATATGTGCCCTGTGATTGGCTGCCCATCAGTCCAGGGTGTACCCCGCCTCTCGCCCGAAGACAGCCGGGATAGGCTCCAGCACCCCTCGCGACCCTCGTGAGGAAAAAACGGTAGAAAATGAATGAATGGAGGCTTGTGGTGGAATTTGTCCAGGCTTCTGATTGGCCACAACGTGCATGATAGCCAATGAATGTGTTTCATGTGATGAGGTGTGTTAAGAAGCAGCGTTACGGAGTCACCAAATGTATGGAGTGTAAATGACAAGAGGAGCTCATACAGAGTCCAATTATGTGTTACGAGGGCGATCTGGTAGCAGCAAATCTTGAGAAATAAATAAATACAAAGTAGCGGCGAGTCTATTTGTGGCGGTCCAAATCTACTGTGGCAGGCCGCCACAAATAAATGCATGTAGGGGGGAAACCCTGCCGTGCCTCCATTAGAATAACCAGATATACTGTAATGCCACAAAATACTTTAAGTTTATGTAAGACAAATGCTTATTTTTTCAATTCAAATACTAAATGTTGTGTTGTTCAATCAAGCGACATGCGTTTAGTTTACGTCGTCATTTTTTGTCCTGCTGCTCAACCTGTTTAAAAAAAAAGTGTCATTGTTTGTTATGTTGCACTAAAACAGGCTCATTGTTTTTGCACCATTACTGGTTGTATTCTGGTTAAAATATGCTGCCATATAGCCACCCTTTTTCTATATCATTTGGGTAAGATGGAACCTATCTCGGCAGAAAGCTGCAAAATATAAAACTATGAAATACATTTTTGGGGGTTTTGTTTCACCCTATCATGGTATCGAGATATTATCATTATCATGAGCCATCTATCGGAAATTGTATCGTATCGCGACGTCTGTAAAATTAAAAAAATTAAAAATTAAAAAATTAAAAATTAAAAAAATTAAAATATCAATAATAATAATAATAATAATAAAATCATTAATAATTTAATAATAAATAAATAATTTTTACAAATCCAAAAATAGTTCACTATAATGATGGATATGGTAATATTAATGATGGTAATAATGATAGAGTATAACAATAATGATAATAACAATAATAATAATAATAATATTACAATGATAATAATAACAGGGGAAAACAAGACTGTGGCATGAACATGATTATATCTTGCAAAAAGGGGTAGGCATTTATAAGCTTTTGCTTCAGCCTACTCCTTTTGGGCTTGTTATCAGATAGTTGAATACAGATGTAAATAATGGAAAGTTATATTTTGATTGGTGTGGGAGATGCACTGTGGTGTTTCGTGTATTTGCCCAAATAAATATAATTTACTTTTTTTTTTTCAAGTTTTCCAATCCTACTAAAATAACTAAGTGAATTTCCTGTCTCGTGCGGACCGCTGATGTCACAGCAACAATCTATTTGAGATCTCTGCTGTGCTCTTAAGCGGGAGCCGGTTCTGCATGCACATAGCATGTAACCGCGTTGTGGTTCAACACCGCCATGGGAACAAAAACCAAAAACAAAGAAGCTTTGGTCAAAATTAACAGGGTGCTTGGCACACAGACGCAAAATTAATTAGTGTAATGTAAACCAGGCATAATCTGATTTAGGTAAAAATTTGAAGATGTGCTAAAATGAATCATTAAACGTTTGAGTAAAGTGAAACGTATCAAAAAGCTACCCTACTATCAGATAGTGACCACAGGAAAAGAAGTGCTAAAGGATTGCTGCTGAGTTAGTATCACAGCTTAGACCCATTAGTGGATGTCCATTTCGGAGATTGTGTGCGCCACCTTTGTAAAGCACCTAGCTGCATATTAAGTTTGGGCGTCTAACGCCAACACTCCCCCCGGGGTCAGCAAGATGAGGACCGTTTATCACAGTTGTGAACATTCGCCAAAGGACAGTCCCCTCGGTGACACTGGACATTTGGCAGACCGCACCGAATGCCATACTATCCGTGGTGTCTGGAATCCCAGTAGAGGGTGCGGGCGCTGATGGGAAGGGTCACTACTGTGCATGGAGCACGGTGGGGGTAGGTTCGCTTCTCCACATAGTGCTTCCCTATAAGGTCATCTCTTTTGGACACAATGGGAGCAGAGCCTCCCTGCTTGCTACCCTTCACACTGAGCCGTAGCATCTTCCAGGCTAACTTCACGGCCAGTTCAGAACAACCCTGCAGAGATCTGCTGCGTCGAGAAAAGACAGATCTGTAAATGTCTTATTAAACCAGCTGCCAGGTATTGGATCATACTAGCGTGCTGCTGTCGATATTATTCAGTTCTCCTCTATGTTTATAAAACACTATTTTGTTATATACTATATGTTGTTATTTTGTTCATATAGCTGCCTATACAGTATTGCTGTATTTACATATTGTTGGCAATAACAATATAATTTGTTTCGTTTGCTGTGATTATTGAAAAAGTGATCTTGGTATAGGCGGCACGGTGGACAAGTGGTTAGCGCACAGACCGCACAGCTAGGAGACCAGGGTTCGATTCCACCCTCGGCCATCTCTGTGTGGAGTTTGCATGTTCTCCCCGTGCATGCGTGGGTTTCCTCCCACATTCCAAAAACATGCTAGGTTAATTAGCGACTCCAAATTGTCCATAGGTATGAATGTGAGTGTGAATGGTTGTTTGTCTATATGTGCACTGTGATTGGCTGGCGACCAGTCAGTCCAGGGTGTACCCCGCCTCCCGCCCAAAGACAGCTGGGATAGGCTCCAGCACCCCCCCGCCGCGACCCTCGTGAGGGAAAAAGCGGTAGAAAATGAATGAATGAATGATCTTGGTATCTGCAATACTTGCACTGTATTTACTTGGTATCAGCTTAATATCAAAATCTACAGTATCGGGTCGAATGCCAATATAAAATTTCTAATGCACCTTCTCTTCTTGTCTGTGACTCTCCCTCGGCTCAACGGTGAGCTGACTGAGCATCAGACGGCTCAGCAGCTGAGGCAAATATTATTCATGAATATGACAACTGCCAAGGATTTTTGAAAGTCGTCTGAACTCTGGATTAGCTGCAGCTCCACTGATTTTTTTATATTTTATTTTATTTTTTTTTACAACTGTGCTTCAAGCTGCTAACAGCAAAGCCAGCACTTGTGTTGACGAAAAAAAAAAATGCATTAGTCTCAAAACTTTGTCTGTTGCCACCTGCAATGCAAAGATCAATTAAGCTGCACCGACAGTCAGCTAAATTCAATTGTCATGTACAAAAACATGGGTACTACTGTACAATGGACAGGGTGCACATAGTACATAGTTGGGAACAAGACACCTGTCAGCATTGCTCCAGCCGCTGCCCGCTATAAATATAGCATTCCATCAACCAAACCACCTATGACGGCTATAAATAAAAGCCAGCGCATCACACAGAGAGATTGTGCATCACTTCAGAGGCTACAGGTTAAACGGTGTTCAGAGATAATACTATATGCTCTCAAGGCTCCAGCGTCCCGCAGATACGCCGCCCTTTTTTTTTTTTTTTTTTTTCAACATTTGGAAAAACTGTGGGCGGGGCAAAGCCAGGACATTGACTGGACATTAGCGGAATGACAGATGATATGCTGCAACTGTTAGTAAAGACGCAGCATCAACATGCAGTGTCAACCTGATGTGTGAAGACTGGTCAAAATGGGCGCCCTTGCACATGTGACATTCAGATGTTCCACTTCATATAGTTCAACTTATGTAGAATTAGCTATTGTAAGAAGTATCCGCAATGTGAACCCAATATGCAAGCATTACGGCCACATTGTGCTTGAACTCCCGAGAGCAAGGTTTCTTACCGGCAACTTCTACAATGTCTCCGGGAACAATGTCTCTGGCCTTGATCCGCTGGACCGTCTTTCTGTCCTGCCGATACACTTTGCCCATCTCAGGCTCGTACTCCTTCAGCGCCTCAATGGCATCTTCAGCGTTGCGTTCCTAAGTCAGGATAAACTCAATTAGTGTTTAAAAAAAAAATAAAAATAGAAAAAAGAAACAAACTGAACAGGAGAGTTCACACGGGACAGGATGCCCTTAGGCAGCCCGCCACAAATGCATTTACACAAATTTTGATTGATTTAAGATTTACCGCTACCTGTTCACCCGCAATTATAAACACATTATAACGGGACTGTGTGTTTAGCTTGTCGTGACGTCTTATATTCGACGGCATTGTAACTGCTTCTTAACATGCCTCTTTTGCACGCCATAAAAACACATTCACTGGCTGTAATGCACATTTTGGAAGAGAAATGCCGATTAAACTCAGTATAGGGTAAACTCAATTAGTGTTTTAAAAAATAAAAATACAAGAAACAAACTGAACAGAGTTCACTTTTACTATGCATAAGGCACGGGACCAGATGCCTTAAGGCAGCCCGCCACAAATACATTTACACAAATTTAGATTTATTTAAGATTTAAAAAAAAAAATTGTTATCCATGGGTTGCGGTGCTGTGAGAAACACACAGAATAATGGTAAATATTTTGCTAAACACTGTTGTAAGAAATTATTAGGCTAATACATTTTTTTAAATTACAAATTTTTTCAAAAAAGATATAGCAATTCACAGCAGCCACAAAACTTTAACTTTACACACATGACGTGGAGCATTGTCTACATTTCCATGATCCATGCGATAAACCCCATTTAAGATCACGCACCTGCATAATATGCATAATAAAAATGAGTCATGATGACTGCGGCCTGTTCAAGACTGCACATGATCGCAGTTTAAGTGCCAAAAAATATATGGGAGTGGTTCAACGGGATTATAATAAAATGCTATTTTTTTTTTAAGCTTTGTATGCTAAAGTAGGCTATTTGGAAGTATTGAAGTGAAGCAGTGTTGTTAGTAATTATGCAGCAAAAGTACATGTATGGGATGTCTCACCTGCCACACACCAACAATGGCGTTGGCAATAAGAATGAGTAAAATTACAAAAGGTTCCACAAAGGCTGTAATGCTTTCTTCTCCCTCCTCAAACCATGCCAGGACCTAAAAAAAAAAAAAAAGCACATGAAACAACTTATTGTAAATACTAATGGAGTAATTGAATTGAACAAGTGACAACCAGATTAGAACAGTTTTGGTTCCAATGCCGGCAGCATTTTGTAATCAGAGTTGTCGCTACGATAATAGAACACAAATAATATCATGCAAAAATCATTCAGCTCGTTTTCATCATGCAAACTGTCCCAAAGCTTCCACGGCATCTAAACAGGAAAAATGTTACGTTTGAACAGTGAGCACCCAAATTTGGCATGAAGTGGTGGGCTGCTCCCTTGTCAGGCAGCAGTTGCCGACACCCCCATATCACCTGGCAGCTGTACTGTACGCTGCATACCGGCACGCACACACCAACGCATGAATAGCATCATTTGTCCGAGTCTATTATCAGGGTCATTTCATATGACAGTCATTTCATCTCATAATTCTGTTTAGCATGAAGATGCATTGCTGTTTTGCAGGGATCTGCAAAGTCACTGATATCCATCCATGCAAGGCCAGCAGCTGGCAATATCATTTTATAAAGAAACACGACGCGTAAAATGCGACTCAGCCGTATGTGATATAATAGAATAGGCACTTTGCTCAAGAAGAGAAAGTAACAAAAAATATCCCTGTAACACGCTTGCACATACCTACACAAACTTTTTGTATATTTATACATTACATTTTTTATTTTTACACTGTCAATAAAAAAATATATTTTTGAAAACCCATTCATGTGTAAACTACCACCCCGCAAACATTGTTTACATGTGTTTCACCAACAGAGTTGGATATTTTGGGGGGTTAAATTGGATTACTATCTTTTGTAACATGTAGTTTTAGATATGGTTCAACCCTGGCCCTAATTGAGAATTTACACATTTAAGTTGTATTGGGGGCGGCACGGCGGTCTAGTGGTTAGCGTGCAGACCTCACAGCTAGGAGACCAGGGTTCAATTCCACCCTCGACCATCTCTGTGTGGAGTTTGCATGTTCTCTCCGTGCATGCATGGGTTTTCTCCGGGTACTCCGGTTTTGCTCCCACATTCCAAAAACATGCTAGGTTAATTGGCGACTCCAAATTGTCCATAGGTATGAATGTGAGTGTGAATGGTTGTTTGTCTATATGTGCCCTGTGATTGGTTGGCGACCAGTCCAGGGTGTACCCCGCCTCTCGCCCGAAGACAGTTGGGATAGGCTCCAGCACCCCCCGCGACCCTCGTGAGCAAAAGCGGTAGAAAATGAAAGAATGAATGAAGTTGTATCGGACTATATCGGCCTGCATCTAAAATCTCCTTTACAAACACTCCAATACACGCAGTCCATTCCAGACGCTGCTCCAGCACTTCTATGTAGCAGCACTCGGATAGAGCACACGTGACCACGACAAATGCATGTGCTAACGTGCTAAAAAAGTAGCAAAGAGGAGTGGCGTTGGCCATGTGGTAGTATTTTTTCAGTTAGCCCAAAATAGACATTGTCGCTGTGTGCAAAACTCAGTCTTGCACAATATTCACTCTCACAGTTTTTCAAAAATATAACTATCAATAAATGATGTTGTTTCGTGTCAAAATTAAATACAAATATAAGGCATTCGGAAGACACGGTCAAACATGTGATGATACGTCGTATTCTACATACAGTAATGTACTGTGGGCGGCACGGCGGTCGAGTGGTTAGCGCGCAGACCTCACAGCTAGGAGACGAGGGTTCAATTCCAATTCCACACAATCTCTGTGTGGAGTTTGCATGTTCTCCCCGTGCATGCGTGGGTTTTCTCCCACATTCCAAAAACATGCTAGGTTAATTGGCGACTCCAAATTGTCCATAGGTATGAATGTGAGTGTGAATGGTTGTTTGTCTATATGTGCCCTGTGATTGGTTGGCGACCAGTCCAGGGTGTACCCCGCCTCTCGCCCGAAGACAGCTGGGATAGGCTCCAGCACCCCCTTGAGAGGATAAGCAGTAGAAAATGAATGAATGAATGAGTAATGTATTATGTATTTTTTTGGTGAGACACACAAGCACCAAACTCGATCGCCGGAACAACAGGCTTTTATTGCAGGTTTGAATAATCCCACAACGATCCCCAACAGGTTCTACTGTAGCGGCTGTAACCCACGCCAAGCTAAAGCTCAACTCTGAACCCTTCTTCCTCTCTGCCCCCCACCCAGCTCCTCTTTACAGCAACACACATTTCTCATTTATTATTTCTATTATATTGGTTATACAAATGCAAAGGTGACTATAAATGGGGACTCTAAATAATGTTTAAAACATATTGAAAATGTCGTAAACAGGATTTCAACAAGAAATTCACTTATCACGGTTGGGTCTGGAACCAAATTAACTGCAATAAACAAGAATTATTTACTTGTTAGCATACGTATCTAAGCCGGTTTCATTGAAAATATATGGGCACGCCTGGTCTACAATATCCAGCAGTAAAAGTTGCCGGCTGTTGCGTAGCAGCAACGCTCGACTCTGAGCTGCTGTTGTCACCATTCCTCAGATGAATGGAAAAAACCTTCAAGTGCTTAACTCCCTGACATGCCCGTGTGCCTTCGGATGTGTTACACAAACTGAAGACGTTCACAAGTCAGCGCCATGCACTGCACACACGCGCCATATCCCAGTTATTCATCAACCGGGGGCTCAACGCTAATACCGTCTCACATTTTCACTTCACACACGGACACCGTTTTCAGTAATGCACCTTAAGGCGAGCCCATTTGCACGATGCAGTGACGGCTCCTGTATCCGCTTAAACCCCCCCCCCAGAACAAGTAACAGCAGGGAAGCGCAAGGAAGAAAACATGAGAAGGTCAGGAACGACTCAAACCCCTAAATAATACATTTTAAAAAAGAATAAAAGACATACTTACAAAAGAAATACAGGCAGCCAACAGAAGAATTCGCACAAGTAAATCTTCAAACTGTTCAAGGACAAGTTCCCATAAAGATTTCCCTATGGAGAACAGAGTGTGTGAAGTCAGTCAAAGGAAAGTGACTGTGATAATCCAAAGTACGAGTGACATTACCTTCTTCTGCTGGTAACTCTGTTTGTCAAGGGAAGCACGCCAGGGATGGAAAAAAAAAAAAAAAACAACAAACGACATTTTAGCCAGAAGTGACTTGACTATTAAGACGCATGAACCAAGTCATTGGAGAAAAGTTGAGTGCATTATGTCAAAGTACAGTAATACATAATGACAGGTAACTATCAAAAAGCCAAAGAACTACATGTGTAATTAGGTCTTATTTACAATTACACAAATGACATGTTACAATTACATAACAAACAGCAGCCTCTGAATTAACTCTAACGGAATTGCATTCACACCCCCGGTGTCCAAACTGTGTCGAATGAGGGCCGCATACAGATAATCTATTATTCAGCGTTTTACTGCAATGTACTTCCTGTAGGTCAAATTGTGCTATGTCATTATTTTACTCGGCTTTGTGTTAAATGTAATTGTTTTTTATGTCAGCCTCTGTTTCGTTTTCAGGAATATTCCAAATCCACTTCAACCAGTATAAAAAAAGGTCCTAGTGATTGGATACCAAGAAGTAGAGACGAACGAGTCGTTCATGAGTTTTGTACTCCATCCCGACTCACGTGCACTGGAGTTTAGTAAAAGGAAGTCCCCCATATATTCTATGAACGGGACAGTGTAGTGTTGGATGCATGTGGACAAATCCCTAGCAACCAATATCGAGGGTGGTATCGGTATCAGATAGATACTATCAGATTGAGATCAATATTTTTTGTTTATGTTCATTTTCACAACTATTTTTGTTTTTGTTGTGTATTTATAAGGTTACAGTGTTGGTGTTATTGAACACAGGAGGTCTTGACATTGACATCCAATAGTAGTTTTTTTTTTGCTTAGTCATTAACTTGATTATGCTCAAATAATTGCACTTAAAATTTAGGGAATTATTTAAATTTTTCGATACTGGTCACGTTCACAAATATTTTTGTTTTTGTTGTGTATTTATAAGGTTACAGTGTTGGTGTTGTTATGTTATTGGACACAGGAGGTCTTGACATTGACATCCTGTAGTAGTTTTTGCTTAGTCATTAACTTGATTATGCTCATTTAATTGCACTTAAAAATTTGGGAATTATTTAATTATTTCGATACTGTCTTTATTAACTTATTTGCTGACTTTATTTTGCTTTATGAAATAAAAAAAAAGAATCAATTCATAATTTTGTTGACATAGTTATACTGTCTTATATGTTTGAATCTGTTAAATTGCTCCCAAATAAGTCTCTTTTGTATATGGGTACTGAAATATGCGTCCTATTTTATTACGATTCAACAATTTTAAGTCAAACGCATTCAAACACTTGTAATTATTAAAAGTAAAAAGTACAGTATTTACTTTGTATCATATCGATGACAACACTTAACAACAGTATCCTCACAGCCCAACTGTCCACCGACTAAAGAGCTGCACTGTAACATGAAGTGTTCACAAGGGACACATTATCTGTAGTTTTTATTCATTTAGGTTTAAAAAAAAAACATAATTGTGACCATGCTAGCATAAATATTTACAAAAAGTCACGGTCCAGTCATGCTAGCCATGTACAACTAGTATGTCAAGAGGCGGGAAACCTTCGAGGTCAGGGGTGATGACGTCATCAGTAGGCTTATGCTGACTTTTAGCCGACATTCTAGCATATGTTAAACAGCCAATAGCATCGTGAGAGTGACAGCGAACAAGTTCAAAGTGTCTTACCGTTCAGGCCCCATTTTTCCCGCTGCCTCTTCACCTCGTCCAGCGAGAGTCCTGTGCTCTCGTTGACGCAGAAATAACTGTAAACTTCTTCCACACTCTTCGTGTGAGCGTTCTCCATGCTGATGACGGTTCCTTCCCGTACAGCTTTTTACACTTCACACACCGTTGTCAAGATGCCACGGACCGGTTCTCTAAAAACAGCCAATGGGGGGAATAATGGACTAACTTCAGGTAGCAAAACGACGTGTGCCCTTGTACGCGTCTCCCCCGACAAGGAAAATTGTTGCAGTGAGCCAAATTCTCCTTTCCCCCGGTGGGATACGGATGACTTTCAGCGTCCGCTATTGTCCAAAAAAAATGGTGGGAGGCTGTCTACTGCGGTGCCCTTGTGTGTGGGACTGCATTCGCCGACACTGTTCCTGTTGAGTGTTTTTTGCTGTAACCCACCCCACCGTGGCGCAGCTCTCTGTGGGCCATTGCGTCGTTGACAGCCTGCCTTTATCAATGCGCCGCTCCGGCGTACTGCATGTGGACTCGTCTGATTGGACGAAATGTATCACGTGATCTCCAACCAGGGAAACACAAAAAAACAGGAACTAGCGAGCGAGTATCGACATCTGGTGAAGCCACGTGTGTCCAAAGTGCGACCCGAGGGCCAAGTGAGACACACTATTTTTTTTTTTACTGGACCATGACACAGATTAAATAATAAAATTAAAATGTATTATTATTATTATTTAAAAAAAATATTAAAATAATAAAAATAATAAAAATACTTTATGCCCACATCAGAACATTACAAAGAAGGTTTAGCATAACATGCATACATTGACCTTGAAAAATATTTAATATTTTCTTATTTGCACTTAAATGCTAACTGTAAGTAGCTAACAGGACACAATTTGTAAATGCATCCATAGATGATAACCCCCCTGCTCCGACCCTGCCCTTTTAGAGGGTATCATTGTCTGTAACTTGACAGGACTGACGTGCGTCATCTGTTATCACATCCCAGTAAGGACCTCAGAAGACGAAGGCGCTTTAAAAATAACACGATACTCCCCAGTTGGACATCAATGTGCACGCAATGTGTTTGGCACAAGAGCATGAAACATTGACTTGTCATCAGCAGATTAGAAAAAAAAAACACCCTGAAATGATGTATGAAGATGTTAGTGGCATCATGAAGCGTACAAATCAAGTATGCCGGCTATTTCAGACTGACAAGTTTACATTTAGTTGTTAAAATGTGACAAAATTTAATTTTGTAATTATTTTTTTAAAATAATTTACTGTACATGAAAATGATTATTTGATTTGTTTTGTTAAATTATGTAAATGCAATTGAGGCAACAGAACTACGGATGCTAAATTCTAAATGCTAAAGTCTGAATTTAATATACTCAAAATCGCCCGGTGAGGCTGGGCCGCATCAGGTTTTCCAAAAAAAAAAAAAAAAAAATATTCAAACTTTTTCAGTACTTTGGTTCCAATTTTCTACAATAAAAGCTCTGATAAAACATTCCACTGTTCTCAAATATCTTACTTTTTATTTTTCTACACAAAATAAATAAACAAATCAAGAATAAAGAAAATCAATCAATCAGTAATAAATAAATATAATAATAATAATAAAACGGCAAATAATAAAAACTTAAGAAACCACATATAGTTGGTGGGTAGACAAATTATTTTTTTCAGATTAAAATGAACAAAGCATTATTAGAGCCCTGTAGACATGACAAAACACGACTATAGTCACATTTATACTCTTTTTATTTACAACATATTGCGCAACTGCAGGGTCTTGAGACACATGCTAACTCGCAAACTAGAGAGCTAGCGACCTAAACGGTAGCCTTCAAGTTATTTCCTTCAAACTTAAACAGCCAAAAACTTACCACTTCCACACGGATAGGGAGGATAACTATTAACAGTTATTTAACCTTTAACACGAACATGAATCAAACGTAATAATTTTTTCTGGGTACATGATACCATACAGCATCCATATCAAACTTGCGCGGGCCGCACTAACATTAAACCTTCATATCAAGGGGGCCTCAAACTAGTGTCCTGCGGGCCACATTTGGCCCGTGGGCCACGTGTTTGAGACCCCTGTTCTAGAAGAAAAAGACAGAAATATGCATTTGTATTTCTTTAAATTCTTTTCTGGAAATGCACAACCAACCAAGAAAGTGTCATCAGATCGCATCCAAAGCAAAGCAACAAAGAATGTGTAATAAAGTACGGTTGCTCACAGAGAGATGAAGCTGTCCAGTATGAAGTAACTCATAGCACCAGTCTATCTTCTCCTCCTTCCTGGATGACTTGACCAACAGACGCCTCATTCTGTGCTCTTATGAAGCATTGCCTCTTGCACTCCATCAGCTGCTCCAAGTCTCTCCACATCTTCATTTGCTCCATGTTCATGCTGTGGTTCTCCCTTACCAGTTTCTGCTTCTCACGCAACTTCTGGATTACACATGGTAATGGTAATGGTTTTATTTCATTTGAACATGCATCAGATTACAATTGAATGCATCACATAATCAGTTCCCAGTTCCACATGTCCAAAAGGAGAAGAAGAAGCAAAGCTTATTAAATCCTACCCCTCCATTTGGTACTTTTACAATCGGTAACTGTTACATTTGTTCACTTCCTGCTTTCCTAATATAATTTAAGTTTTTTTTTTTACTTTATTTTACTTTTATTTAATTTTTTGTCACATACCGAAGTACTCGGTGATATGAGCATCCAATGCCATAATGTGTACCATAGTAAGTGTCAATATAGTGATATATATAGCACATCATGACTGGTTCAAGACTCTTCATCCTTGTATTTAGCAAACATCAACTGCTTGTATTGTTTCTTGAATTGGCTCATCGTTGTGCATTGTTTGATTTCCTTACTCAATCCATTCCATAGTTTGATTCCACATACTGAAATGCTATGGCTAGCATAACGTAGTCCTAGCATAGAAGTGTTTCAAATGTACTTCTTCCCTGAGATCATATTTCTCCTCTCTTGTAGAGAAGTATTGGATGACATTTTTAGCTAATTGGTTATTTTTAGCCTTATGCATTATTTCAGCTGTTTGAACTATGAACTATATCAGCAAGTTGAAGTATTAGTGATTTTAGAAATAAGGAGTTAGTATGTTCTCTGTAGGCGGCATTATGAATTATCCTTACTGACCTTTTTTTGCAGTACATTTAGCGAGTAAAGATTGCTTGATTGTACAGTAAACCTCGGATATATCGGACTCGGATATATCGGAAATTCGCTCACAACGGACAGATAAAAAAGAACCGATTTTTCTGTAATGCATTTCCAATAAAAATTCATTGCATATATCGGATTTTTTATAATGGATTTGGCCTATTTCGGACAAAATCTCCAGTCCCGTTCCAATGCATTTCCATTAAATTTCCCTCGCATATATCGGATGGCCGCATCGTGGCGCTCCGATTCGCCGAATCGTGACAGGCAGCTATACGACGTCATTTGCAGCGTTTGCAGCGTTGCCTGCGCGTCCAGGTACATTGGAAACATAGTCAAGGAAGTGCCTTTTTATAACGGATAAAATCCGATTTACGCATATACCGGATATAAATCCGATATATGCGTAAAACGGACATTTTCCGGTATACGCATATAACGGATTTCGCTTATATCAGACAAAACCAGTGGGAACAATTGAATCCGATATATCCGAGGTTTACTGTAATATTTATTCATTCATTTTCTACCGCTTTTTCCTCACAAGGGTCGCGGGGGGTGCTGGAGCCTATCCCAGCTGTCTTTGGGCGAGAGGCGGGGTACACCCTGGACTGGTGGCCAGCCAATCACAGGGCACATATAGACAAACAACCATTCACACTCACATTCATACCTATGGACAATTTGGAGTCGCTAATTAACCTAGCATGTTTTTGGAATGTGGGAGGAAACCGGAGTAAAACCCATGCATGCACGGGGAGAACATGCCAACTCCACACAAAGATAGCCGAGGGTGGAATTGAACCCTGGTCTCCTAGCTGTGAGGTCTGCGCGCTAACCACTCGACCGCCGTGACGCCTGAATGTAGTAATATTTCCACCAAAAACAGTGTTTGATCCGGTTATCCATGCTAAACAGCTAATATTTTGAACACAACTGTCAATAAAAAAAAAATGGCAACAGCTCACCTTGCCGAGTAATTCCTGCTCTGCAATGTTCTTCATGTACACTTCCCTACAAACACAAGGTTATAATTATAATTAGTACAAACACCATAGCTAATTCAAAAGAAGTACCCCTCTGTTTTCGTTATGCTGTGCCTCATTAGTACGTCCCTAATCGATAGTCTACTTCCAAATGTGGTAACAACTTCTAATACCTCTTTATGTGGAATTTGCAGCAGTTCAACTGACTGTGATGTTAGGAAGAGCCCCCCCCCCCGAGGGTATAAAAGGGTTATTCATTTTGCAAGCAGCTGCTTGGCTCGATTCTGCACGCTCACCTGATGGCCTTTTTCCTCTCCTGGACATCAGAGGACACGTAAGCCTTCATCTCCTCAGCCGCTCGCTGTATTTGCATTTCAATGATCTGTGGAAGACACAGATGGGTTCACTACAGGGGCAGGACACTTGCACAAAGGCATCAAGGTGGGAGCCACGGGGGGGGTTGGTCTTCATTTACCGAGGGTTGTTCCTAAGACATGGAACGTCACCTGTCTAGTGGGGAAGGACCAGGAGCTTAGGGTTTGGGTTCCTGAACCCGGTTCATGAGGGGTCAGACTTGTTTGATATGGATGCTGTATGGTATCATGTACCCAGAAAAAATTATTACGTTTGATTCATGTTCATGTTAAAGGTTAAATAACTGTTAATAGTTATCCTCCCTATCCGTGTGGAAGTGGTAAGTTTTTGGCTATTTAAGTTTAAAGGAAATAACTAGAAGGCTACCGTTTAGGTCGCTAGCTCTCTGGTTTGCGAGTTAGCATGTGTCTCAAGACCCTGCAGTTGCGCAATTTTGGCTATTGTTTCATTTCAGGTGACAGTCACAGGGTTCAACTCAAGATATTTCTATCAAATAACTTCATAGTGTACCAGGTTTTATTTCTACTTCTCGGCAGTTTGAAACGCAGCATTAGTAAGCACTTTAAGGCAGGGGTCTCAAACACGCGGCCCGCGGGCCAAATGTGGCCCGCAGGACACTAGTTTGAGGCCCCCGCCTTGATATGAAAGTTTAATGTTAGTGCGGCCCCGCGCAAGTTTGATATGGATGCTGTATGGTATCATGTACCCAGAAAAAATTATTACGTTTGATTCATGTTCATGTTAAAGGTTAAATAACTGTTAATAGTTATCCTCCATATCCGTGTGGAAGTGGTAAGTTTTTGGCTATTTAAGTTTAAAAGGAAATAACTTGAAGGCTACCGTTTAGGTCGCTAGCTCTCTCGTTTGCGAGTTAGCATGTGTCTCAAGACCCTGCAGTTGCGCAATATGTTGTAAATGCTTCCCAATTGGCTATTGTTTCATTTCAGGTGACTACAGGTTACAGGTTCAACTCAAGATATTTCTATTAAATAACTCCATAGTGTACCAGGTTTTATTTCTACTTCTCGTCAGTTTGAAACGCAGCATTAGTAAGCACTTTAAGGCAGGGGTCTCAAACACGTGGCGGCCCTCGGGACACGAGTTTGAGGCCCCCGCCTTGATATGAAAGTTTAATGTTAGTGCGGCCCGTGCAAGTTTGATATGGATGCTGTATGGTATCATGTACCCAGAAAAAATTATTACGTTTGATTCATGTTCATGTTAAAGGTTAAATAACTGTTAATAGTTATCCTCCCTATCCGTGTGGAAGTGGTAAGTTTTTGGCTATTTAAGTTTAAAAGGAAATAACTTGAAGGCTACCATTTAGGTCGCTAGCTCTCTAGTTTGCGAGTTAGCATGTGTCTTTATTCTTATTATTATACTTATTTATTACTGATTGATTGATTTTCTTTATTCTTGATTTATTTATTTTTCATCTTATTTTGTGAATATCGGAACAGTGAGGTTTATTTAGTTTTGCTGTAGACTGAAAACATTGAGGTTTGACATCAAAAGATGAATACGAGATGAGAGATCAACATTTTAGCTTTTGTTTTCCAGGTATTTACATCAGGACCGGATGCACAAGTTTTTTTATTTGAACAAATGTCTTGGAACATGTGACTGACAGGTGTGTTTTGTTGCGTATGCTTATTCAAACAGTAAATAGCAGCAAATGTCTAAGCTCGGTTTCACATCGAAATGATGATCGAAATGGTATTTATTGATTCAATAAGTACGTAATGCAATCAGGGACACCTTGGCAAAAAAAAATGAACATGTATGGTACATGTTGCCTTTAGGTGCACTTGGAAATATTAACTTTCATTCCTAAAACTCAGTGGTTGTTCACTGTTGACAAAAGTAACCCTGGGGTCATTGAAGGCACTTGAGATTTAAAATATATACATTACATACGGTAGGAAAAATATAATGTGAATTTGATGCCTGATTTTGTAATTTTGCCCCAACAGTGCATAACTTGTGTCGTATATTTATTGTAATTGTAAAAAAATAACTATATTTTATCTATTTTGTTGTCTCTTTTTGTCTCTTTTTTAGTTATCTTTTGTATAATTCTCAATATACAATATTTGTAATTATGCTAAGCCATAATTTCATAAGTACAGAAATAATTAAAAAATAGGATTATATATACACCTGTCAATAATTATTTTAAACAATACTTGGGACTAACTCTGAATTATTCAAATGCAGCTTCATTTTAAATAATATTCTCAATTTTTCCCTGGACGAGTAACAATTTTGTAATTGCTAATGATAATGATAACACTACGAGAAAACAAATAACGAATAAGAGTATAATATCTGGCACCTTTACTTTACTCACATTACAAAATGTGCTATCTTCTAAGCATCCAGATATAAATACCTGAAAATAAAAGCTGAAATGTTGCAATCTGGTCTCATATTCACTTTTTTTTTTATGTCAAACTCAAATGTTTTCAGTCTACAGCAAAACTAAATAAATTGGCCTCACATTTTCCAATACTTCTGAAGGGCAATGTAGATATTCCAGAATGAAAGTACACACACTAAACACTCCTGATCAAACTCGTAATACCAGTTGAATAATTGCAATAATTTAATAATTTGCGCTGTTGGATCTGAAGGAGGTTCTAAGTAAAGCTCTAAAATTCAAAAAGAAGAAATGGTAGTGATATTTTGTTGAGAAAAAATTTAACATTAATATAATATAATGTATTTTCCGGACTATTTGTCGCACTTTTTTTCATAGGTTGGCTGTTCCTGCGACTTATACTCCAGAGCGACTTATAAATGAAAAAACTGTTTATGTTACATAAACACTGGACACCTTTTCTGTTTATGTTTATTTTTTATTTTAGCTGAATAAGCATTATGTTAGCATATCTTACACCTATTCAGCCTATTCTATATTCTTTTATTAATGTTAGAACTTACCTTGGTGAAGTAGTTTATAAAATAAATTACCTGCAAAAAATACGACTTATAGTCCAGTGCGACTTATGTATGTTTTTTTTTCTACCTAATTATGCATTTTTGGCCTTGTGTGACTTATACTCTGGAGAGACTCATAGTCCAGAAAATAGGTAATATTCTAACTTAGCATCGTACATTAATATAATATACCGTATTTTCCGGACTATATGTCACACTTTTTTTCATAGGTTGGCTGTTCCAGCGACTTATACTCCAGAGCGACTTATAAATGAAAAAACGATGCATTTTTATGCATTATGCATTTTTGGCCTTGTTTGACTTATACTCCGGAGCGACTTAGCGTCCAGAAAATACGGTGGTAATAATAATGATAATGATAGTGATATTAACATAAATATAAATATAAATATAAATATTATACAGCTATTATACAGCTATTATATTAATATAAATATTAATATTAATAATATCTGTATAATAGCTGTATAATAGCTGTATAATACAATATTAGTTATTAAATTTATATTAATATTAATAGCTGTATAATAACTGTATAATACAATATTAATTATTATTAATTATATTAATATTAATATGGAACTTTTTCTATAACTTACATTGTATATTAGTCTTATTTAAGTATAAAGAAAATACGGTGGTAATAATAATGATAGTAATATAAATATAAATATAAATATAAATATAAATATAAATATAAATATAAATATAAATATAAATAGAAATAGAAATAGAAATAGAAATAGAAATAGAAATAGAAATAGAAATATTATACAGCTATTATACAGCTATTATATTAATATTAATATTATAATTAATATTGTATTATACAGCTATTATATTAATATTAATATTATAATTAATGTTGTATTATACAGCTATTATACAGCTATTATATTAATATTAATATTATAATTAATATTGTATTATACAGCTATTATACAGATAATATTATATTAGTATTAATATTAGTGTTAGTATTAATATTAATATTAGTATTAATATCAATATCAATATCAATATCAATATCAATACCAATACCAATACCAATATTAATATTAATATTAATATTAATATTAATATTATCTGTATAGTAGCTGTATAATAGCTGTATAATACAATATTAATTATTATATTAATATTAATATTAATAGCTGTATAATAACTGTATAATACAATATTAATTATTATTAATTATATTAATATTAATATGGAACTTTTTCTATAACTCACATTGTATATTAGTCTTATTTTGTGTAAGAAGCTGTATGACGAAAAAAAAAAAAACAGGTTCAGAATATGGCCCCCGAGCCGCTGCACTAAGCGATTGCTTGCCTCGGACTTGCAGTTGATGGAATGGTATCTATTCTCCTCCTGTGCCGCCTCCTCCCTCAGTGCCTTCACCTCCTGCCAATCACAATTAGAATCCACTTTACTGCCAAGAGAGTGCAAAATCATTGCAAATACTGTAAGTATACAGTATCTATCGCAATACAGTAAGGAAAATTCACAACCTCAACATGTAAAATCCCACGAAAAGGAACTATACCTGCTCCAATTTCGACCTGTTGCTCTCCAGACCAGCAGCACAACTTTCATACTGTGACTTCTTCTCCTCGTAGTCCTGATTTATCACCTGAAATGAAAATAGCCCATCCGCACGGCACAAAGACATCAATTTTCCATGCAAAATCATAGCAAGACCCCAATTTCAACACTCTCCATTTATAGCATCGCTCAAAACATGGCGTCACTTTGAGCAAGTTAACCAACAATAGCCTCTTGCAAAGTCTATTTCTGTCTTTCTGCTGCAGCGTTTCATTGGTCGATATTAGCAGAAGATGGAACGCATGTAGGAAAATGTAATCCTCCGCCTTTAGCAGAGCAATGTGGGGGGGCTTTCCCATCAAGCGTTTTTTTTTTTCTTTTTAGGCCATGTAAATGACTGGTAAAGTACCCAGTCACGATAACGGACAAAGTAATAGATTTGTCAATGTAAACCATTTGATCTTACGTTCAAGACGGACTCATAGTTTATCACTATCGTATGGCTTAAGTCAGGGGTGGGCAAACTACGGCCCGGGGGCCACATCCGGCCCGCCAAGTGTTTGAATACGGCCCGCCCAATCTTTCATTCATTCATTCATTTTCTACCGCTTTTCCTCACGAGGGTCGCGGGGGGTGCTGGAGCCTATCCCAGCTGTCTTCGGGCGAGAGGCGGGGTACACCCTGGACTGGTCGCCAGCCAATCACAGGGCACATATAGACAAACAACCATTCACACTCACATTCATACCTACGGACAATTTGGAGTCGCCAATTAACCTAGCATGTTTTTGGAATGTGGGAGGAAACCGGAGTACCCGGAGAAAACCCACGCATGCACGGGGAGAACATGCAAACTCCAATTATAAACATGCCGATTATTATTAATATTAATTCATTCATTTTCAGTGTGAAAATGAATATCAATAATTATTATTAATAATTAATATTCGTTATTAATAGTATTAATTAATTAATTATTCATAATATAATGTAATATAAACAATATGTTATTATTATTATTATATGTAATACATAATATACAATATATTAATATCAATATATTATAATATATTAATATTATATTATATTAATATATTAATATAAAATTGTTTAAAGTGATTGTTTTTAAAAATAATATATAAAAAATAAAAATAATATACTAAATTAAAAATATTAATATTAATATTACCAATATATGATATTATTAATATATATAGCATGTTTCTGGAATGTGGGAGGAAACCGGAGTACCCGGAGAAAACCCACGCATGCACGGGGAGAACATGCAAACTCCACACAGAGATGGCCGAGGGTGGGGATTGAACCCTGGTCTCCTAGCTGTGAGGTCTGCGCGCTAACCACGAGACCCCCAATCTTTCCAAAGTATTTAATTTAAACTCAACATACAACGTGGCATCATGGCCTGAGCCAACCTTTTGATGGTTGTATCAATTTCGTTGTTTGACATGGTCTGTTGTTTACAAAGTGCTCCTGAAAAAAGAGACACAAGCACATAATAATAATAAAAATTAAAATAATAATTATTATATTATTATTATAACTATTATGATTATTATATTTATTATATTAATGCTAATTATTATATTAATTATATATAATAATATTGTTATATTTGCATATTTTACATAATAATAATATAATAATTATTATTTTAATTTTATTTTAATTATTATAATATTTTATTATTTTTAAAATATTTAAATATAAATATAAAATAATAAATAATAATAGCAGATTGCATGACAATTTTACAGATACAATAATACCAGGTGGACTGTTACGTGTAAAATATATAGTCTGCCCCCCCCCCCGGAAATTTTGTTATATCAATGCGGCCCGCGAGTCAAAAAGTTTGCCCACCCCTGGCTTAAGTGGTGTTGTGTCAATATTTACACACACACATAATAACATATGTCTGTTAATAATAAGTCTGTATTGATATATACTTGTGTGGAAAATGTACGGTAGATAACAGGATTGCATTACAGTCCAATACTAACCTGACACTGCTGCCTCAGTGACCTCAGCTCTTTGATAATTGGAGCTAAGGCCGACTTTTTCTCCACGATCATCGAGTTTAATTGCTTCACCTATGAAAAAATATCGACAACAATATGAGCATTTTTTTTCCTCTTCACATGCAAATGTAAAAAAATATATACAGATACAAATATACAAAATATACAAAATTTGCGGATTTTCAGTTGAAAACTGCCATTCACGCTTTTTCTTAATGAATATTTGTTGCTTAATATTTATGAAAATATATAAGCATTATAGCATAATATTATAGCATGCAAGAGTGGGCTGAAAAGCTCTTCATACGCTGACTGAGAAGGCGTTATGTCACAGTTATGAAACTTAGTAAGTATTAAAATTCAACCTCTCCTAATATAAATATCGTATTTTCTGGACTGTAAATCGCTCCGGAGTATAAGTCACACAAGGCCAAAAATGCATAATTAGGTAGAAAAAAACATACATAAGTCGCTCTGGAGTATAAGTCGCAGGAACAGCCAACCTATGAAAAAAAGTGCGACATATAGTCGGGAAAAAACGGTATATTATATTAATGTACGAGGCTAAGTTAGAATGTTACCTATTTTCTGGACTATGAGTCTCTCCAGAGTATAAGTCGCACAAGGCCAAAAATGCATAATTAGGTAAAAAAAAACATACATAAGTCGCACTGGAGTATAAGTCCTATTTTTTGCGGGTAATTTATTTTACAAACTACTTCACCAAGGCAAGTTCTAACATTAATAAAAGAATATAGAACAGGCTGAATAGGTGTAAGATATGCTAACATAATGCTTATTCAGCTAAAATAAAAAATAAACATAAACAGAAAAGGTGTCCAGTGTTTATGTAACATAAACAGTTTTTTTCATTTATAAGTCGCTCTGGAGTATAAGTCGCAGGAACAGCCAACCTATGAAAAAAAGTGTGACATATAGTCCGGAAAATACGGTATATTATATTAATGTAACATTTTTTCTCAACAAAATATCTATTAACAACCTCATCTTTGCTAAACACGCTAGCACTGGAGTATAAGTCGTATTTTTGTAATATAATTTACAAACTACTTCACCAATACAGACATTACGTCATCTTGGAAGGCAAGTTCTAACATTAATAAAAGAATATAGAACAGGCTGAATAGGTGTAAGATATGCTAATACAATGCTTATTCAGCTACACAAAAAATAAAAATGAACAGAAAAGGTGTCCAGTGTCGCTCTGGAGTATAAGTCGCAGGAACAGCCAACCTGTGAAAAAAAAGTGCGACTTATAGTCCGGAAAATACGGTACTTTACTTTTATTTTCATTAACGACTTAATTGTTGCCAAAGGCAAAATGTGGCAGCAAGATCAACATCGATAACACCTTTGTGTTTTGCTAAAACGTATTTCTATTATTTCTTTAATTCTGCTGTATTTTTTGATAAAGGCTGCAAAATAACCCAAAATGGAGTTACATAAAGTGCCAACTCATAAAGTGAACTCAAGAAATGTATCATTAAATAATTATTTATCACTTTCATTCGCTATTAATATGCATTTAGAATTATTTTATGCCTGTAAAACTATAATTGTAAAACCATAAAAATGTGTTTTGTATTAATATTTTTGAGACTTGTGGCGTAACTGTGTTAGTTGGCAAAGAACTACAGAGTTGACTGCTAATGACATCATAGACAGGCGACAGAGCTGATTTACGGTTCCTGTTTCCATGTTGTGGCAAGTACGTTTAACACAGTAATAAAAACACAGCTGGACTCATGCAGTGTATTAATAACGCAAGATGCGCGCCATATTGTACTCCAATTGGAAGATAAAGAAAAAAAATAGTACTTTTGATTGTCAAAGTGTTCATGACATGACATTAGTTTGACAGCTGCTACCAATCTGTAATAATGTGCTGTATAATATTTGTATATAAGATACCTGGAAGAAAACCAATATTGCATTGGTACTTAGTAGTACTATATGAGACACTGTTCCCTCTGCCATCAATGGGTTCTTTGCCATTAAAAAAAGGCAAAAGTGATGGCCTCTGTGTTCTGGATGCAAGGGACAACGGCTAAAGAAGTGTGTCAAAGTGTGTAATTGTTGAATTAATAATAATCAACTTAATAGTGAACATATTCTGACCTTAAGTCCAGTGTTGGATTGATTGATTAATAGTTACCATTTCTGACATGTCGTCCAGTGTGCGTCCCTTCTTTTCGTCGAGCTCACTCTTGATGGCCGACACTCTCTCCAGTTCCTCCTGAGTGTTGCTGTAGCCGGAGATACCCTTCTCAGCCTCCACAGATTGCTTCAAAACCACACGAGAGAGAGAGAACGAGTGAAAGAGAGGCAAATTAATGAGACATGAAAAGCCGAAAAAAAAACGATCTTATTTAATCTTAATCATTTATTCACATTATTTTTAAAGGGGACCTGCTTTGCTCATTTTCAGCCCTTTGTATTGAGTTGTGGACTTCTATAGAGGAGCTACACACAATAACCCGCAATGAAAACTTTATAGATCTTCCAGAATCTGCACCTATTCCAGTTGTATTTCATTGGATTTCCAAAACTATATGTTTTCATTTATTCCCCTTTGCTTATTTAATTTGATTTATTTTTTTTTTTCTGTGGCGGCACAGCGGTTGAGTGGTTAGCGCAAAGACCTCACAGCTAGGAGGCCAGGGTTCAATCCCACCCTCGGGCATCTCTGTGTGGAGTTTGCATGTTCTCCCCGTGCATGCGTGGGTTTACTCCGGTTTCCTCCCACATTCCAAAAACATGCTAGGTTAATTAGCGACTCCAAATTGTCCATAGGTATGAATGTGAGTGTGAATGGTTGTTTGTCTATATGTGCCCTGTGATTGGCTGGCGACCAGTCCAGGGTGACTGAATAATTCATTCATTCATTTTCTACCGCTTTATCCTCACAAGGGTCGCGGGGGGTGCTGGAGCCTATCCCAGCTGTATTTGGGCGAGAGGCGGGGTACACCCTGGACTGGTGGCCAACCAATCACAGGGCACATATAGACAAACAACCATTCACACTCACATTCATACCTATGGACAATTTGGAGTGGGAGGAAACCGGAGTACCCGGAGAAAACCCACGCATGCACGGGGAGAACATGCAAACTCCACACAGAGATGGCTTGAGGGTGGAATTGAACCCCGGGTCTCCTAGCTGTGAGGTCTGCGCGCTAACCACTCTTCCACCGTGCAGCCCATGAATGAATGGTAAAATGGTAAAAGAGTCCACAATTTTCTTTATGGTTAATTAATGTCATTGATATCGCCGTTCTGGAGTATAAAAGAGCTACGCTAACTCGTCACATCCAAAGGATGAGGCAGAGAACTGTCATAGCTCAACAAATCCCAGCCGGGGATGCAGAAAGAGCAGGGGGAGCAGATGCAAGTGTCAGAAATAGAAGCTCCACATGGCCTCGCTCAGACCGCCTATCAACAAGTCAGGCGCTGGGACCACAAAGAGGTGTGAAGCCGTTTCCAGGAAGCTTACAGCACACGCTTGAATGGGTGGGGGGGAGCTCAAACACAAACAGAACATTTTAATAGAGGTGACCAATGCACAGCACACACACCAAAGAGTGGTGGAGGGATTGAGTGCCTTGCTCAAGGGCAATTCAGCATTGCATTCCTTGTGGGAGGAAAAAAGAGCATTACGCTCCCTCGCTGCTTCATTCATATTTCCTCTAGGGTAAGTCTTCAATGGGATAGCTGCCCTATTTAGGAGGCTATGATGGAGATTAAACGCCACAAAGCGACGAATTTTGCATTTTCTAAAGCAGTGTTTTTCAACCTTTTTTGAGCCACGGCACGTTTTTTTTTTACATTGGAGAAAAATCTTGTGGCACACCACTAACCAAAAATGTTACAAAATGTCACCACGACCTCACACGTGCATCAATAAGTCTATCGGAGGAACAAGGTAGGTGTTGCCACACGGACCAATATTACATTGCTATGCTAGTCTTTACACCACAGACACTCCACAGTAGCCATGTTTTTACATCACCACTTTTTCTCTTTCCGAATGACCTTTCGGGAAACAATGGTATCCATGGAAAGGAATATTCCAATCTCTTGTCTACATGCGCCGTGAAAATCAAACAGAATAGTCAATAGGGCATGCCCAGTAAAACGTAAACATCAACATCACGTGATACCGGCTTTCTGGAGTTTTTCTTTCACTTGTTGGAATAACTCCGTATTGCCAGTTTTTTTTCTTCATCCAGTCTTGAAATTCAGTTTGAATCAAAAACAAACTTTGCTTAGTCCAGTGCCGATTGCTGGCCTCCATTTTTAAAAGTGAAGAACGTCTGGATCTGCGTGTTACGTCATATCTGAGCATGCGCTGAAAGAACGCACCCGGGATCAATTTAAACAGGAAAAGATCAAATTCAATCTTGCTAATATTTTTAATTAAACTAAGGACATGTTTTATATAGATATATATTTTCTTTTTTTTTTTTTTAAACAGACTTGTGAATGGCGTATAGAAGGGTTTAGATTCTGTTCCACAGATGGCGCTAATGCACACCAAAGCTAATAAACAACAGAAGAAGAAAAACACCACGAAGAAGAACGAAGTCTGACAACTTTTCCGTTTGAGCGGGTACAAGATACCTCAATCGGATTGGTTAAAGGAATATTCCATCCCTGTTCAATTCTTTCCGTTTGAGCAAATAAACCAAATGAAATTGGAATATTTGGGTCCATGTATACTATTGACATAATGGCTATTAACATGCATAATATTTGAAAATGATTAATAAATTCATTCATTCATTCATTTTCTACCGCTTTTTCCTCACGAGGGTCGCGGGGGCTGCTGGAGCCTATCCCAGCTGTCTTCGGGCGTAAGGCGGGGTACACCCTGGACTGGTCGCCAGCCAATCACAGAGCACATATAGACAAACAACCATTCACACTCACATTCATACTTATGGACAATTTGGAGTCGCTAATTAACCTAGCATGTTTTTGGAATGTGGGAGGAAACCGGAGTACCCGGAGAAAACCCACGCATGCACGGGGAGAACATGCAAACTCCACACAGAGATGCCCGAGGGTGGGATTGAACCCTGGTCTCCTAGCTGTGAGGTCTGCGCGCTAACCACTAGACCACCGTGCCGCCTGGATCATTCATTCATTCATTTATTTCCTACCACTTTTTCATCACGAAGGTCGCGGGGGCTGCTGGAGCCTATCCCAGCTGTCTTCGGGCGTAAGGCGGGGTACACCCTAGACTGGTCGCCAGCCAATCACAGGGCACATATAGACAAACAACCATTCACACTCACATTCATACCTATGGACAATTTGGAGTCGCTAATTAACCTAGCATGTTTTTGGAATGTGGGAGGAAACCGGAGTACCCGGAGAAAACCCACGCATGCACGGGGAGAACATGCAAACTCCACACAGAGATGCCTGAGGGTGGGATTGAACCCTGGTCTCCTAGCTGTGAGGTCTGCACGCTAACCCCTAGACCACCGTGCCGCCCATGATTAATAAATGTTAATTATAAAAAGCGATATTGGATAATTCCTCACGGCACACCTGACGGTTTCTTAAGGTACACTAGTGGTTGTTCTAAAGGATAATCTGAAAAGTTACCAGTTTCTCTTGGACAGCCTCGTGTCTCTGCTTAAGAATTTCTTCCGTCCGTTGAAGAACTCCATACTCTGCCTTCAGCTCTGCAATTTCTTGACGTTTTTTCTTGTACACCGTCCCCTTGCTGCGCAGTTTCACCACCAAACGTTTCAGCTACGAAGGAACACAACACATCATTTAGTCTTACGTTCTTAAATAGGTCAATAATACATGTCATAACAGGAAAGGCTCTCTGGATGATTATTTTTTTAAATTGTCACTCGTACATGCAATCAGACACCAAAAGGAAATAACTCAAAATTAAAATGTGAACATGTTATAAAATGACTGGAGAAACAGTGTAGATCAGAGGTGTTCAAAGGGCAGCCCGGGGGCCATTTAGAGCCATTTCTGATACATAGTAAAGATACATTCATTCATTCATTCACCGCTTATCCTCACGAGGGTCGCGGGGGGGTGCTGGAGCCTATCCCAGCTGTCTTCGGGCGTAAGGCGGGGTACACCCTGGACTGGTCGCCAGCCAATCACAGGGCACATATAGACAAACAACCATTCACACTCACATTCATACCTATGGACAATTTAGAGTCGCTAATTAACCTAGCATGTTTTTGGAATGTGGGAGGAAACCGGAGTACCCGGAGAAAACCCATGCATGCACGGGGAGAACATGCAAACTCCACACAGAGATGCCCGAGGGTGGAATTGAACTCTGGTCTCCAAGCTGTGAGGTATGTGCGCTAACCCCTAGACCACCGTGCCGCCCAGTAAAGATACAATTAAACCAAAAAAATGAGGAAAAAAAAGTTAATGTGCTGATACTACTACTACTAATAATAATAATGGGTTGCATGGCGGTCTAGTGGTTAGCGCGCAGACCTCACAGCGAGGAGACCAGGGTTCAATTCCACGAGTTTGCATGTTCTCCCCGTGCAAGCGTGGGTTTTCTCCCACATTCCAAAAACATGCTAGGTTAATTGGCCATCGGTATGAATCGGAGTGTGAATGGTTGTTTGTCTATATGTGCCCTGTGATTGGCTGGCGACCAGTCCAGGGTGCACCCCGCCTCTCGCCTAAAGACAGCTGGGATAGGCTCCAGCACCCCCGCGACCCTCGTGAGGAAAAAGCTTTGCTTTGCTCATTTTCAGCCCTTTGTATTGAGTTGTGGACTTCTATAGAGGAGCTACACACAATAACCCGCACAGAAAACTTTATAGATCTTCCAGAATCTGCACCTATTCCAGCTGTATTTCATTGGATTTCCAAAACTATCTGTTTTCATTTATTCCCCTTCGCTTATTTAATTTGATTTATTATTATTTTTTGTGGGACGGCACGGCGGTCGAGTGGTTAGCGCGCAGACCTCACAGCTAGGAGACCAGGGTTCAATTCCACCCTTGGCCATCTCTGTGTGGAGTTTGCATGTTCTCCCCGTGCATGCGTGGGTTTTCTCCGGGTACTCCGGTTTCCTCCCACATTCCAAAAAAACATGCTAGGTTAATTGGTGACTCCAAATTGTCCATAGGTATGAATGTTGAGTTGACCCCGCCTCTCGCCCAAAGACAACTGGGATAGGCTCCAGCACCCCCGTGACCCTTGTGAAGAAAAAGCGGTAGAACATGAATGAATGAATAATAATACAGTAGGGCTGCACGGCGGTTTTATGGTTAGCGCGCAGACCTCACAGCTAGGAGACCCGGGTTCAATTCCACCCTCGGCCATCTCCGTGTGGAGTTTCCTCACGAGGGTCGCGGGGGGTGCTGGAGCCTATCCTAGCTGTATTCGGGCGAGAGGCGGGGTACACCCTGGACTGGTCGCCAGCCAATCACAGGGCACATATAGACAAACGACCATTCACACTCACATTCATCAGCATTGAATGGACATTCCCCAATCAATAACCTGTTGTGTGTTAATAATAATAATAATAATAAAACAACAGTACCATTTCAATTTGTTAACACGGTGTCCAACACGTGTGAGATAAAGGCCAGAAGAGGAAAGGGATTAAACCAGCAGCAGAGGGGAGTCCGTGCCCTGCTCTGACATTGGATCTGTTCAGCCAGCTATGTCCAACAAACAGCTCCATCTGGCAGACTCGCTGCTGCTAGTGGATGTTGAGTTGGCCCCCTACCCCCGAGTGTCTGTCTGTCTGTCTATCGGGACACAGTGAAACTCCTCCACAATGAAGAGCAGCTATAAATGAACAAGGACACATGAGAACAGTCCCAGAAATCACAGAATGTGCTTCACGTCCTTTGGGGACCCGAGAAGCTTGATGTAAGAGGGAGCGGGCGGAGGGATGGTTCAGAGAGTATATTGTATGTGTATTTTAGGACATCAAGGGCAGACGTGGCTGAGAGAGGACTTAACAGAGTAGAATAATACTCCGTAGTCTTCCGAACAGTGTGTTCCCAAAACCGCTCCTGTTGCCAAACAAACAGCTCAGCCGGAACACAATTGACCACTCAAAACAAAGTGCAGCGACGAGCCGACAGCGACACTAAGAGTGCAGTGCAACGCTGACAAATGAGCAAGTCCACAAAACAAATTGAAGACTATTTAGTATTTAAGCCAGGGGCCTCAAACACGCGGCCCGCGGGCCAAATGTGGCCCGCAGGACACTAGTTTGAGGCCCCCGCCTTGATATGAAAGTTTGATATGGATGCTGTATGGTATCATGTACCCAGAAAAAATTATTACGTTTGATTCATGTTCATGTTAAAGGTTAAATAACTGTTAATAGTTATCCTCCCTATCCGTGTGGAAGTGGTAAGTTTTTGGCTATTTAACTTTAAAGGAAATAACTTGAAGGAGGGCAGAAATCTAAACCAGGGGTCTCAAACACGCGGCCCGCGGGCCAAATGTGGCCCGCAGGACACTAGTTTGAGGCCCCCGCCTTGATATGAAAGTTTAATGTTCGTGCGGCCCCGCGCAAGTTTGATATGGATGCTGTATGGTATCATGTACCCAGAAAAAATTATTACGTTTGATTCATGTTCATGTTAAAGGTTAAATAACTGTTAATAGTTATCCTCCCTATCCGTGTGGAAGTGGTACATTTTTGGCTATTTAAGTTTAAAGGAAATAACTTGAAGGAGGGCAGAAGATCTAAACCAGGTGTCTCAAACACGCGGCCCGCGGTGTGGCCCGCAGGACACTAGTTTGAGGCCCCCGCCTTGCTATGAAAGTTTAATGTTAGTGCGGCCCCGCGCAAGTTTGATATGGATGCTGTATGGTATCATGTACCCAGAAAAAATGATTACGTTTGATTAATGTTCATCTTAAAGGTTAATAGTTATCCTCCCTATCCGTGTGGAAGTGGTACGTTTTTGGCTATTTAAGTTTAAAGGAAATAACTTGAAGGAGGGCAGAAGATCTAAACCAGGGGTCTCAAACACACGGCCCGCGCACAGGACACTAGTTTGAGGCCCCCGCCTTGATATGAAAGTTTAATGTTCGTGCGGCCCCGCGCAAGTTTGATATGGATGCTGTATGGTATCATGTACCCAGAAAAAATATATTACGTTTGATTAATGTTCATGTTAAAGGTTAAATAACTGTTAATAGTTATCCTCCCTATCGGTGTGGAAGTGGTACGTTTTTGGCTATTTAAGTTTAAAGGAAATAACTTGAAGGCTACCGTTTAGGTCGCTAGCTCTCTAGTTTGCGAGCTAGCATGTGTCTCAAGACCCTGCGGTTGCGCAATATGTTGTAAAGACGTCACGCATAATGGGAACTGATGAACTATGATCCCAACCGGAGCCGGCTCTACATTTTAGAAGTGGAAAAACTCCACCAGAAAAAGCACAGGACAGATGCACCCTCCCATCCAAATCATTGTTAGTATGCAAATGAGCCAACATGCAGATGTGTGAAACAGTGGAAACAGGAAGTGACCGATTAGACTAATAATTAGCAAATAAAAACAATGATTAATTTAAAGTTGGTTGTTAAAGGCTGTCTCTCGGATATATTTGTTTACTGTTCATTTTTTCTCAATGAGGATGAGGAGGAGATACGCAAATGTACCATCAAAGGCTCTCCTATTTGACGAAGTAGAGCTGGTGAAAAACCAGCAAGATGCCTGCATTAGCCTGATGCTGTGTTTAATCTAACTGTCATGAACAGATGACGTGTCCCACAAGGTGGTGCGATGACACGAATTGTGGCGTCTGATGCACAGTCCACTCCTGCGCATTTAAAAGGCAATGAGAAACATTCATTTGATTGGTTTTAGATTACACTCGGCTGTGTTAAAACCCTCTCATGTTCTTCTCTCCTCCATCTTTGCCACTTGGGAAGGATGGAGGCGTGGGTGCGCAGCGCAGCGCTTCATCAAACTGCGCTGCTCACAAAAAATTGCAAAGCACACTGACCACAACCCTTTGGCACAGGCGCAGGGCAGGTGTTTAAGCGGAGTTTGCATTTTGGCTAATTATGCAAACATGTAGCCTCCAAAACAACATTCATAGCTGCAGAACTAATTTTTGTCCTCTCCTGCATATAGCACCATCAAAGCACATTCTGTTGAAATGACCATGGAAAATGATTTAATATGATTGGAATATGAAGGAGGCAGAATACAGAACCCGTTTGGGGATGTGCTGCAATCGGCTTTCTTTGGTCGTCTGTGCAGACACAGCTGATGGACAGCTTGCTTTGGCATGGGATTTCTTGAGACGTTGCATTACTCAAATTTAAAGGAGATGCTTTGGCAGCAAGAAATAAACAGCTGGTGTCTTTGCTTCTGGCAAATGGTGAATAGAATTTACTTGAAAAAAGCAAAGATCCGAGAAAAGCAGCGGAGAGCTCCCAGAAATGTACTAGGCTAAGTTAGAATATTACCGTATTTTATGGAGTATGAGTCGCTCCAGAGCAGGGGTCTTAAACTCAATTTACCTGGGGGCCACTGGAGCTAGGGTCTGGGCGAGGCTGGGCCGCATCAGGTTTTCGTTTTAGAGTATAATTGTGACTATAGTCGTGTTTTGTCATGTCTACAGGGCTCTAATAATGCTTTGTTCATTTTAATCTGAAAAAAATTATTTGTCTAACCACCAACTTTCTTAAGTTTTTATTATTTGCTGTTTTATTATTATTATTATATTTATTTATCTATTACTGATTGATTGATTTTCTTTATTCTTGATTTGTTTATTTATTTTTCATTGTATTTTGTGTAGAAAAATAAAAAATTAAGATATTTGAGAACAGTGGAATGTTTTATCAGAGCTTTTATTGTAGAAAATCGAAACCAAAGCAATGTTTATTCATTTTTCTGTTTTTAATAAATGAGTTTTTTTGGGTTTTTTTGGAAAACCTGATGCGGCCCAGTCTCGCCCAGACCCTAGCTCCAGTGGCCCCCGAGTAAATTGAGTTTGAGACCCCTGTTCTAGAATCTGTAACCCAAAGACGTTCTGTTTAGGGATGCTCTGACTGATTGGCTACCAATCAATCATCAAGTTTTTTAAATGTTTTTGTTTTTAATAAATGCGTTTTTTTTTTTGTTTTTTTTTTTGGAAAACCAGTCTCACCCAGACCCGAGCTCCAGTGGCCCCCCAAGTAAATTGAGTTTGAGACCCCTGATGTACACTAAAGATGAAGGGAAAAAGTTGACTTCCAGGCGTTTTGTTCTGGATCTTCTCAGTTGGATCCTATTAATAGATCTTTATGGGAATGTGTGTGGTGGTGGTGGTGGGGGGGGGGGGGTGAGTACTGTTAGACAGTGAGCAGTCCGTGTTTGGATAGGAACAGAAATAGCTTCTTGTTTTCTTTGGTTTGAAAATGAACAAGCACACGCTAAAGTTCACGTGTGATATCAGTTATCAGTCACAGACAATAGTTTGCTTATCCTCCCCCCAAAAAAACAAAGATGATGTGCATCCATTTTTTAAATAATCCCACACCAAACTTAAAAGTTATCTGATAATTGACGGCCGTATTCATTTGTGACAGTAACCAATCCCTGCATAGGTGTACCTCATCACCCCGGATGACCTCTTCCCCATTGGAGGCCCGTCCCTGGTCAGTTTTATGTTTTAGCTGCCGTTCCGCTGCAGCTAACTCCTCCCTCGCTTCCTGCAGCTCTTCTGCTTTTGCTTCCTTTTTACGGATGATGATGGAGGCCTGCAAGAGTCACATTACAAGGGAAATATAATCAAAGATGTTTTAGTTTAAATGTGACATTGAACACATCAATCATGTTTACAATTCAACATATCCAAAACAGAGTTTGTTCACTCTTGTGTCAACAGGAACTACTCACAAAATGTGTCACTTTTAAATTGAAATTAGGGGTTCTCTGGGAATCCTAATTACTTCTGTATAAATATAAAAAAAATATTTATATATATAAGGGCTCTCATGAAGCCTGACGACCAGGCTAAAGGCTATACTGTCACTTTGATTCCATGTCTTCTTAAATCATCTTATCATTATCATTTTGTTTAGAGCAGGGGTCTCAAACACGTGGCCCGCGGGCCAAATGTGGCCTGCAGGACACTAGTTTGAGGCCCCCGCCTTGATATGAAAGTTTAATGTTAGTGCGGCCCGCGCAAGTTTGATATGGATGCTGTATGGTATCATGTACCCAGAAAAAATTATTACGTTTGATTCATGTTCATGTTAAAGGTTAAATAACTGTTAATAGTTATCCTCCCTATCCGTGTGGAAGTGGTACATTTTTGGCTATTTAAGTTTAAAGGAAATAACTTGAAGGCTAACATTTAGGTCGCTAGCTCTCTAGTTTGCGAGTTAGCATGTGTCTCAAGACCCTGCAGTTGCGCAATATGTTGTAAATAACAAGGACACCAGTTTGAGGCCCCCGCCTTGATATGAAAGTTTAATGTTAGTGCGGCCCCGCGCAAGTTTGATATGGATGCTGTATGGTATCATGTACCCAGAAAAAATTATTACGTTTGATTCATGTTCATGTTAAAGGTTAAATAACTGTTAATAGTTATCCTCCCTATCCGTGTGGAAGTGGTAAGTTTTTGGCTATTTAAGTTTAAAGGAAATAACTTGAAGGCTAACATTTAGGTCGCAAGCTCTCTAGTTTGCGAGTTAGCATGTGTCTCAAGACCCTGCAGTTGCGCAATATGTTGTAAATAAAAAGAGTATAAATGTGACTATAGCCGTGTTTTGTCATGTCTACAGGGCTCTAATAATGCTTTGTTTTAATCTGAAAAAAAATTTCTACCCACCAACTATATGTGGTTTCTTAAGTTTTTATTATTTGCCGTTTTATTATTATTATTATATTTATTTATTTATTACTGATTGATTGATTTTCTTTATTCTTGATTTGTTTATTTATTTTTCATCTTATTTTGTGTAGAAAAATAAAAAGTAAGATATTTGAGAACAGTGGAATGTTTTATCAGAGCTTTTCTTGTAGAAAATTGGAACCAAAGCGAAGTTTTTTTTTACATTTTTTTGTTTTTAGTAAATGTGTTTTTTTGTTTTGTTTTGGAAAACCTGATGCGGCCCAGTCTCACCCTGACCAGAGCTCCAGTGGCCCCCAAGTAAATTGAGTTTGAGACCCCAGGTTTAGAGGAATATTTACCTAAACGTGGATTGTGTTGAAGAGAGAAGGGGAGGGTTATGGAGCAGAATATATTTATATATATTTATTGAAAATGTTAATCCGAAATCTAAGGAGAACATCAAGCAAGAATGAGGAGTTGGAGGGGTGCAAGCGGTGGGTCAAAAATAGACATTTTTAGGGGCCTATCAATAACTTGGGTATTTTTTTTCCATTGGCTACTGGTCCCAGATTCAAACATTAATATGCAAGACCCGACATAGAATGGGACTGCACCTTTTTACGGCTGTCTTGGATGTAAATCGCATATTATAATGAATACATAAACAAGATTAAAAGAAAAAAAACAGCACCTGCTGTCTGTATAGAGTTAGCTTGTCATCTCTGGGGTCGCTTCTCATCATCTTCTTCTCAATCAGCTGATTTATCTGGGAGTCAACTTCTTTAATCTGTCAAAAGATGAGCGACAATAATAATTCTACTTCAACAAATCTAAACGTACACAGAATAGATAAACTTCAGATTGGTTATCCTGCCCCAGACCTTGTCCCCCATCTCCAGGAGATCACCGTGGCCCAAAGCAGGTTCTGTCGCCACCCTCTGAAGATACTGCACCGTACGCCTGAGAACTTCCAACTCTTTGGGTAGTTTCTCAGACACCATGTAGGAGTTGATCTTGATCTCCTCTTCGAGTCGCTTCATCAAGCCTTCGGGAAAAGACAATCGAAAATGTTTTCACCCTCATTTTTATTGTGTTTTTCATTCATTTTCTACCGCTTATCCTCGCGAAGGTCGCGGGGGGTGCTGCAGCCTATCCCAGCTGTCCAGGGTACACCCTGGACTGGTGGCCAGCCAATCACAGGGCACATATAGACAAACAACCATTCACACTCACATTCATACCTATGGACAATTTGGAGTCGCTAATTAACCTAGCATGTTTTTTGGAATGTGGGAGAAAACCGGAGTACCCGGAGAAAACCCACGCATGCACCGGGAGAACATGCAAACTCCACACAGAGATGGCCGAGGGTGGGGAAAGAAAATAAGAAGCCAAAAAGTTACCACTTCCACACAACATAGGAGGAGAACTCATTCATTCATTCATTTTCTACCGTTTATCCTCACGAGGGTCGCGGGGGTGCTGGAGCCTATCCCAGCTGTCTTCGGGCGAGAGGCGGGGTACACCCTGGACTGGTGGCCAGCCAATCAATCGCAGGGCACATATAGACAAACAACCATTCACACTCACATTCATACCTATGGACAATTTGGAGTCGCTAATTAACCTAGCATGTTTTTTGGAATGTGGGAGGAAACCGGAGTACCCGGAGAAAACCCACGCATGCACGGGGAGAACATGCGCGGTTTTAATCAGTGGCTATCTATTTTGCATATTAGATAGGCTCTGAATTTGTTAGATCCCCGTTTTCCACGATACCAGGTCATCAAAATCTTTGATGCACTTTTGATGCACTCTTATTCATCTGTCAAGCAAACCCAGCCATCATCATCATTTAGAGCAGGATCTTGAACATCACTGCTGCCTGCACTGCCAATATTACTGCTACTATTACATAGATAAAGATGGAATGTGGGAGGAAATCGGAGTACCCGGAGAAAACTCTGGGAGAACATGCAAATTCCACACAGAGATAACCGAGTGTGGGATTGAACTCAGCTCTCCTAGCTGTGAAGTCTGCGCGCTAACCACTCGACCACCGTGCACCCCTTTTATTGTGTTTTTTTTCAATTATATTTTTAGAATGTGCTGTGGGCTAGTAAAAAATGAAAATGTAAAGCTAAACTTACTATCTGGACTGGAATCAGCCGCAGCCTGTCGCATGTCCTTCAACTGCTGTTGCAACCTCTGCAATCTTTGCTCTGCCTGAAACAGCTGAACACAAAGCATTGATTAGTAGCGCAGAGTCAATGATAATATTTTGAACAAAAGCAATCTTCACTCGCTAAATGTACTGCAAAAAAAAGGCTAGTAAGGATAATTCATAATGGCGCCTACAGAGAACATACTAACTCCTTATTTCTAAAATCACAAATACTTCAACTTGCTGATATAGTTCATCTTCAAACAGCTAAAATAATGCATAAGGCTAAAAATAAGCAATTAGCTAAAAATGTCACCCAATACTTCTCTACAAGAGAGGAGAAATATGATCTCAGGGAAGAAGTACATTTGAAACACTTCTATGCTAGGACTACGTTATGCTAGCCATAGCATTTCAGTATGTGAAATCAAACTATGGAATGGATATATATGATATGTATATGATATGTATATATATATAATTCGGTATGTGACATATATATATATATATTTTTTTTTTGTCATGTACCAAAGTACGAGGTAATTTAATTAATTTTATTTTTTTATATTTTCATATTTTTTATATAATTTATGTTTTATATTTGTATTTTTTTGTAATTTAAATTTTTTTTGACAAAAATGAAAAAAAAATAAAAATTAAAAATTAAAACATTTTACAAAAATAAAAAAAATAAAATTACAAAAAATAAAAAAATACAGGTAATTTATTTAATTTTATTTTTTATTTTATTTTTTTATGTACCGAAGTACAAGGTAATTTAATTTAATTTTTTAAATATTTTCATAATTTTTAATATAATTTATATGTTTTGTATTTTTTATATTTGTATTTTTTTATTTTTGTAATTTTAATTTAAAAAATTTTAACAAAAATGAAAAAAATAAAATTACAAAAAATAAAAAAATACAAAACATAAAATATATTTAAAATATGAAAATATTAAAAAAATAAAATTAATTAAATTACCTTGTACTTCGGTACATGACAAAATATATATATATATATATATATATATATATATATATATATATATATACACACACATATAAGGTAAACAGGAAGTGAACAAATGTAACAGTTACTGATTGTAAAAGTACCAGATGGAGGGGTAGGATTTAATAAGCTTTGCTTCTTCCTACTCCTTTTGGACATGTGGAACTGGGAACTGATTATGTGATGCATTCAATTGTAATCTGATGCATGTTCAAATGAAATAAAAGCATTACCATTACCAAAAGTCTCATACAAAGTGTGTTCAAGATGATGTCAAATAATTTTTCCACTTCTCGGTGGTAGCCCTACAGGTGCTGAACCTTCAGCTTCGTCAGCAGGGCATTAATAGAGGTGTGTTTAGGCTATTTATTAAGTAAGAAAATTGCCATGTGACCCGGTTTTGCAAGTTATGGGAGGTAATTTTTTTTCTTTGTCATAGTACATGTCGGAACACTGCTACCGCAACTTTGCTTTATTGTAGGCGAGACAATTATCTTGCTACTCAATTATGGTTGTCTCAGTTCAAATGTTGGGTAAGGTTCTTTCTGGTGTTTATTTTTAAATATTTGCACACATCTGTTGCACCCTTGAGCTGTTTAAATAACAATTTAAATATCTGCATGATAATCATGACTTCGGTACTGTTACCAGGATGTATATGACATACGGCATCGGACTTTGCGACTCCTGTGAAGATGTTGTCTTCCTTTAGGTTTCTGTTCATTATGACTCAAAACAGGCTAGACTTGTCACAACAGTGCATTGAGTACACAATAGCGAGCATGTTGCCTTTATGAATAATGTAATAATGCTACTGCGGTTATGTAAAATACTGTACTTGTGTTCTGGCCAGGGAATAGCGGTGTGAAGGCCTTATTAGTATTACTGCTTATTATTATTATTATTATTATTATTATTATTATTATTATTATTACGTACATTTCCAAGCATTTTGAGAGGGGTGATAAATGTGATATTTCAGAATTACTGAACACAAAGCCCCAAAAGTCACCCAGTAGCAACCCTTATATATTTGAAAAAATACACAGTACTCCCTCGCCAATTCATACTTCCAATTTTGAAGCGTTTTTTCACAAATATATTAATAAAATATGCCGGTTTGCAGTTGAATAGGGCCTATTATTAGTAAAAAATGTGTATATTTAAATTTTAACTCCTAAGATCAGCACTTCATGATTATTGGTGTTTATGATGAACATGTATTATTGCTTATTATTATTATTATTATTATTACGTACATTTCCAAGCATTTTGAGAGGGGTGATAAATGTGATATTTCAGAATTACTGAACACAAAGCCCCAAAAGTCACCCAGTATCAACCCTTATATATTTTAAAAAATATACAGTAGTCCCTCTCCAATTCATACTTCAAATTTTGAAAGGTTTATTCACAAATATATTAATAAAATATGCCGGTTTGCAGTTGAATAGGGCCTATTATTAGTCAAAAATGTGTATATTTAAATTTTAACTCCTAAGGTCAGCGCTTCAATATTATTGGTGTTTATGATGAACATGTATTACTGCTTATTATTATTATTATTATTATTATTATTATTATTATTATTACGTACATTTCCAAGCATTTTGGGGGGATAATAAATGTGATATTTCAGAATTACTGAACACAAAACCCCAAAAGTCACCCAGTAGCAACCCCTATATATTTAAAAAAATATACAGTAGTCCCTTGCCAATTCATACTTCCAATTTTGAAGCGTTTATTTACAAATATATTAATAAATCATGCTGGTTTGCAGTTGAATACGGCCTACTAGTCAAAAATTTGCATATTTAAATGTTAACTCCTAAGATCAGCGCTTCAATATTATTGGTGTTTATGATGAACATGTATTACTGCTTATTATTATTATTATTACGTACATTTCCAAGCATTTTGGGGGGGTGATAAATGTGATATTTTAGAATTACTGAACACAAAGCCCCAAAAGTCACCCAGTAGCAACCCTTATATATTTGAAAAATTATACAGTAGTCCCTCGCCAATTCATACTTCAAATTTTGAAGCGTTTATTCACAAATATATTAATAAAATATGCCGGTTTGCATTTGAATAGGGCCTATTATTAGTAAAAAATGTGTATATTTAAATTTTAACTCCTAAGGTCAGCGCTTCAACATTATTGGTGTTTATGATGAACATGTATTACTGCTTATTATTATTATTATTATTATTATTATTATTACGTACATTTCCAAGCATTTTGAGAGGGGTGATAAATGTGATATTTCAGAATTACTGAACACAAAGCCCCAAAAGTCACCCAGTAGCAACCCTTATATATTTGAAAAAATACACAGTACTCCCTCGCCAATTCATACTTCTAATTTTGAAGCGTTTTTTCACAAATATATTAATAAAATATGCCGGTTTGCAGTTGAATAGGGCCTATTATTAGTAAAAAAAATGTGTATATTTAAATTTTAACTCCTAAGATCAGCACTTCATGATTATTGGTGTTTATGATGAACATGTATTACTGCTTATTATTATTATTATTATTATTATTATTACGTACATTTCCAAGCATTTTGGGGGGGATAATAAATGTGATATTTCAGAATTACTGAACACAAAGCCCCAAAAGTCACTGTATATTTTGAAAAAATATACAGTAGTCCCTCGCCAATTCATACTTCCAATTTTGAAGCGTTTTTTCACAAATATATTAATAAAATATGCCGGTTTGCAGTTGAATAGGGCCTATTATTAGTCAAAAATGTGTATATTTAAATTTTAACTCCTACGGTCAGCGCTTCAACGTTATTGGTGTTTATGATGAACATGTATTACTGCTTATTATTATTATTATTATTATTATTACGTACATTTCCAAGCATTTTGAGAGGGATGATAAATGTGATATTTCAGAATTACTGAACACAAAGCCCCAAAAGTCACCCAGTAGCAACCCTTATATATTTGAAAAAATACACAGTACTCCCTCGCCAATTCATACTTCTAATTTTGAAGCGTTTTTTCACAAATATATTAATAAATCATGCCGGTTTGCAGTTGAATAGGGGCTATTATTAGTCAAAAATGTGTATATTTAAATTTTAACTCATACGGTCAGTGCTTCATCATTATTGGTGTTTGTGATGAACATGTATTACTGCTTATTATTATTATTATTATTATTATTATTATTATTACGTACATTTCCAAGCATTTTGGGGGGGATAATAAATGTGATATTTCAGAATTACTGAACACAAAGCCCCAAAAGTCACTGTATATTTTGAAAAAATACACAGTAGTCCCTCGCCAATTCATACTTCCAATTTTGAAGCGTTTTTTTTCCACAAATATATTAATAAAATATGCCGGTTTACAGTTGAATAGGCCCTATTATTAGTAAAAAAATATTTTTTTTTAACTCCTACGGTCAGCGCTTCATGATTATTGGTGTTTATGACGAATATGACCCCTCCCGAAACTAAACATTGGTCACTTCCTGTATTCAAATCCCCACCCAGGAGCAACAGGAAATGACAAACAAGTTTAGACTTGCCGAACACTGAGCTGCATGGGTGGGTGTTCAATGCTGCTTTGCAGCTTAATCGTGGTTGTAGTTTGAGGTTCATATCCATTGATAAATGCGTTCATATAAAAAAAGCCTGCGTGCTATTTGTTGACATTATCATCTTAAGAATGTTACATAATTACATAAATATGTCATTTCAGTGTCATTTGTGTTAAACAAGTGAAAACCGGATTACTTGATTCTTTTGTTCTTGCTTCTGGTGAGCCAGATCTTCTTCCCTCTTCTTCTCAACTCTCAGCAGTCTGGCCTGCTCCAGCATCTGTTGATGGCTGGACACTGACTCCACCTAGTGGAAGAACAAGAGCACAACAACTCGTTATGATATTGTATCCCATAAATAAATAACCACACACCTCCAACAGAGTCAAGTTACGCCTTCTCGGAATGGTTGTTTGGTGTAAGATCAACACCCCATTACTTTGCTGGCTTATTAAATACAACTTTACAAGCTGTCAGATCCTTGTCAGGTCCAGTTGGAGAAGTTGATAATATATAACCAGGGGTCATGTTTTCATTCCACTGTGAATCCTACCGACTGCCAAACATTGCAAGAGCAAAAAGGGCACCTCACCCTCTTTTTCATCCTCTCCACACGTTTAATGAGCGGGCCTTTCTCTTCCTCCATTGCAGTAATATCCTGTTAGGAAACATACAGAAAACGTTTTTAGAAAAAAGTATAGTAATGGTTTAATTATTTTTGAACATGCACAAAAAAATGTCCAAAGAAGTAGGAAGAAACATAACTTATTTAATCCAACCCCCAAATTCAACGTTTTCACACTTAAATAATAAATAATAGTACTAGTAATAGCAGTGGGTAATCATCATAAAATAATAGTATAATAAATAATTAAGTACAATCAACAGGGGAGAACAAGTTTAAGACTCTTTCTTTGTTCATTTTCTACCGCTTTTCCTCACGAGGGTCGCGGGGTACACCCTGGACTGGTGGAAAGCCAATCACAGGGCACATATAGACAAACAACCATTCACACTCACATTCATACCTATGGACAATTTGGAGTCGCTAATTAACCTAGCATGTTTTTGGAATGTGGGAGGAAACCGGAGTACCCGGAGAAAACCCACGCATGCACGGGGAGAACATGCAAACTCCACACAGAGATGGCCGAGAGTGGAATTGAACCCTGGTCTCCTTGCTGTGAGGCGTGTGCGCTAACCACTCGGCCGTTGCGCAGCCCCCTTTAAAATACATGTATATTAATATTTATACTGTTAATATACAACTCGCAAGGTATGTTGGGAAGCTCATGGTCGCCAGCCAATCACAGGGCACATATAGACAAACAACCATTCACACTCACATTCATACCTATGGACAATTTGGAGTCGCTAATTAACCTAGCATGTTTTTGGAATGTGGGAGGAAACCGGAGTACCCGGAGAAAACCCACGCATGCACGGGGAGAACATGCAAACTCCACACAGAGATGGCCTAGGGTGGAATTGAACCCTGGTCTCCTTGCTGTGAGGTCTGCGCGCTAACCACTCGACTCTTTGTATTTTATCATCTTCAAATCCTTTATCACTTTACAGATGTCATTAACATACAAATTGTAAACAGTTTTGGTCCCAATATTGACCCCTGGGGTACTCCACATGTAATATTTAATTGCAGATATTCATTCATTTTCTACTGCTTTTCCTCACGAGGGTGCTGGAGCCTATCCCAGCTGTCTTTGGGCGAGAGGCGGGGTACACCCTGGACTGGTGGCTAGCCAATCACAGGGCACATATAGACAAACAACCATTCACACTCACACTCATACCTATGGACAATTTGGAGTCACCAATTAACCTAGCATGTTTTTTGGAATGTGGGAGAAAACCCACGCGTGCACGGGGGAGAACATGCAAACTCCACACAGAGATGGCCGAGAGTGGAATTGAACCCTGGTCTCCTAGCTGTGAGGTCTGCGCGCTAACCACTCGACTCTTTGTATTTTATCATCTTCAAATCCTTTATCACTTTATAGATGTCATTAACATACAAATTGAACAGTTTTGGTTCCAATATTGACCCCTGGGGTACTCCATATGTAATATTTAATCTTGCAGATATGTATTCTCCTATCTTAACATATTGCTTCTTGTTAGCTAGGTAGCTTTTGACCCAATTCAATATTAATCCACTGATTCCGGAGCTTTCTAATTTGGTTGGTAGAATACCGTGATTGATAGTATCGAAGGATTTTGTCAAATCCATAAATACTGCAGTTGCACACTTTCTGTGGTCTATGGCGTTGGTCATTTTCTCAGTGAATATGAATATGAGTTCTGTATCGGTATTGACTATCTGCAAGCAATTCATTCTTATTAATAAACATGTCCAACTTGTTATTGAATTGTTTCTAAATTATTTCAGAAAATTGTGTTAATAAGGACACTGCATTTTGACTACTTTAGCTGTTCAATTCCATTACAGTCAGTTGATGTTTTTGCTTTTTTTTTTGCTGTTTTTGCTGACAATATTAATGATTCCCCGTTTTGTCAGTGAGAAACATGAAATTATGATTCCTCTCTGTCCAGAATTGTGCAATCTCTTCTTGTAGTTTTGGTCCAATATTTACAAAGTAGTTGTTGAACTTTTCAACTACCTCATTCATATCATCGTTATTGGGGTTTCCAACCATGGTAGTCTTAGTATTCAGAGATATGAAAGTATTCTAACAGACCATTACCTATATATTGTTTATATGTTTACTTGCATATATTTTAATGTCTTTACTTTACTTACAACACTCTCTTATTGTCACTAGACAGCCACAACAGCCATTGTGATTGTGTAAAAAGTTGTTTTACCCTCCTGATTTCTGCCGTGGAGAAGCCCGACGTTCTCAGCTGCTCACACTCCTTATGGTTTGTCTTAAATCCCTCCACCAGTTCTTCATACTTGGAACACAAACACATATATACATTAGCTCATTTGCTACTGGATTTAGCCCCATGTGCCCAAGTTTGACATGTCTGGTGTAGGACAACCTGATGATAGGTATCGCTGATAACGTCGTCGGCCAGGAACTCTGCAGGAACATCGAGTTTAACAAGAAAACGAGCCAAATAAGCTCTTTTCTTCAACTCCGGGACTCTCTGCAGCAACCAGTGCAAAATGGGATGCACCGCAGGTTTGCTGCCGATCACCAGACCTTGTCTGAAGGTGCTTCTGTTGGAGACAAAATAAAGCAAGGTATAAAAATTGTATGATCATGCAATTGAGTATCACACTTTTAAACTGCCTGGTCAAAAAAAAAGGGTCACACACGCTTTCTGATTGCTGTGGGGTTCAGGTATGGGTTCTGTGGTGGCCAATCCATGTATGAAAATGATGTCCCTGCTTCCTAGCATTGTAATCTTGGAATATGCCAGTGCTGCCAGGGATTAAAATTAATCCACTGATAATAACCATATTTAGGTAGTCACTTCACTTTATTCTTTAAGCACATAATGTTTCTGGATCTATACCTAACTCTATTTTCTTGGTTAAATCAATGTGGTGACCTTTTTTGGCCAGTCAGTGTAGAAAAGTGATTTAAAATACAAGATATTTCATTTTGCAACAACTTACAAATCAGACTGGTTGCCAGGTGGTTTGTATTTTAGCATCCCGAGCAGAGAACACATTCTCTTAGCGGTTTGTTCGGGCATTTCCTCGCGAATATCAATCGCTTGCTGAAAAATAAAATTATCAAAACTCATTCATAACATGATAATTGTGTTTATGTGTGTGGTACCACACTAAGTTTTATAATAGCTGTAAAATTACTTACCTTTGGGTCTACTTCAGCTAGGACATCATTCAACACCTGAAGCAACTGCATTGGCTCGAGCGAGTCAAACGTGATGAGATTAAAGTTTTTCTTAAAAGGGTCTTTGTTGAGTTGTTCGACGATGAACTTCAATTGCTCACTCATTTTACCTGGATTGTTGTAGTTATTTGACGAGTGGAAGCTTTCACAACTTGTGCCTTTTCCTTCTCGGCTAACATCAGCTAGCAAAACAATCCAAGAATCCAAAGACGTAATGGTGCATTTGGGTAGCAAGGGAGACGCTGGAATTTGTGCTACCCTATTATAATCTCTTTTTTTGTGTGTCTTCGAAGACCTCTTTCATGCCTTATGTCATACGTAAAAAGTACGTGTGCTCTTCCTCATATGTATTTACAAAAAAAAACATTTAAATGTATGTATTCGTGAATCTAAATGAAAAACAAAATAATACTTTATGTTAGTTGTTGACATAATCGTCTGCAAAATAAGAAATCCACGTAACAAACTCTTTGAAATACTAGTTTCGAATTCTGTAAACACTAAAGGTTATAGAAAGTGACGAATGGCTGTGTTTATAAAATCAAATGACTAATGAGTCCGGATTTCCCGACTGGGGTCTCAAAAATCCCAACTCTCAAGTACAGTTTTAACGCATCGCTGCCATTTCGCGTTGTTGCAGTTACCGTGGATACAAAGGGTGGGCGATACTGCAATTTTGGTATCAATCCGATACCAAGTGAACAGGGTGATGCCGACACATATATACAGGGCACATATAGACAAACATTCATTCATAATTAAGGTCAATTTGGAGTGGGTTTGTCATTTTAACTTTAATTGGGTTAATGTAGTTATAATCATAATAAAACACTGGATACATATTTTAATGGGAACACTATTTGTGAACAATGTAACATTATATACATCATGAAACAATGTGACGATATCAATAAAAACAATACAATTATCCCTTTTTTACCTCATTAAAGTTATTTGGCTTTTTTGCCTCCAAAGTCCTCCTGTGGACGCTCTGGGTTGAAATAACAATATATGAATATAACAATATTAGTCATGTAGCAATATGAATAACACAGCAAAAACACACAGATTTGTCGAAAACAACAACACAAATACAAAAAAATCTAATCACGACTGTTGGTATCAATACTATCGGTATTTGGATCGACCCGCCCACACCTCGTGGTTGCCATGGTAAGACTTCCAGGCTGGTTGCTCTGCATAAGAAGCTTCAAAGGGGTTTCCGTATGCTACTTATGCGCATGCGCTTTTGTTCTTGGTTATTTTCAATAGGGAGTTGATAATAGTGTATTTGCCATACTTAGGTATATTACATTATAGACAACTCAACATAAACTAACTAACTAAACTAAGATACGGTGTACGCGTCGATATATGTGAATCCAAAACGGCTCATAACTAGCATTTGTGTACACCAGTGATTTTCAACAACTGTGCAGAGCAATGTAATATTCGTCCGTGTGGCAACACGTAGCTGATTGCCTCGTTCCTCTAATACAGTGATTTTCAACAACTGTGCCGCGGCACACAAGTGTGCCGTGAGGAATTATTCAATATCACTTTTTTTTAATTAACATGTATTAATAATTTTCTGCAAATATTATGTCATTGTCGCGTGTCATTGGTGTAAAGACTGGCAGAGCAATGTAATATTCGTCCGTGTGGCAACACGTAGCTGATTGCCTCGTTCCTCTAATAGACATAGTGATGCACGTGAGAGGTAGTGTTGACATTTTGTAACATTGTTGGTTAAATTAGTATGCGGATCTGCTGTGGCGAGTCCGTAATCAGGAAAAAAGCTGAAAGAAGCAAATAATGTTGGTTATTGGTGTGCCGCAAAATTTTTCCAACGTAAAAAACGTGCCGTGGCTAAAAAAAAAAAGGTTGAAAAACACTGGTGTACACTTACAGCGTATGCTCCGCCATGTTGTGCCCGGAAGTTGCAACCACATATCAACCGTAAGGTGGCGATCTTTCCTTACAAGTCATCTTTATTGCAAGACGATGAACTTTGGAGTCTAATGTGATGTTGTTTCCTAACTAAGTGGGGAGGTTTGGTGGTGAAATGGAAAGTTTACTATCGTCCAAGTGAAGTTTTTTTTTATTGTTCATCATCACATTTTAAAAAAAAAAAGTGATTTTCGGTGAAAAGCTAAATCACACACTGACGCCCCGCCTACTTCTGCAAGCTCTGCAAAACACCATCCAGCTGCGAGGCAGTCTGACAGCAAGCACGGAGGATATAAGACATCGAAAGGAAAAGCTCACAAGGACAGCTATATGTTCCCTGGACTTACTAAAACGGAGTACAGAAACTGCAGGACTATTCTGTAAGTAAACACAACAAAAGTGTAATCTTTACAGCACTATGTCAGTCATCAACAACAGAAAGTTAACTTCATTATATTCCTTGGGAGTACTTTTCTCTGAATAGTGTCTGTCAGGGTAAAATAACAATGGTGGAACCGGTGGGGTTTGTAGAGGCTTGGAGAACCCAGTTTCCTGAGTCAGATCCCCCAAGCATGGAGCTGAATTCCTTAGGAGCGATTGAACAGGAGCTGGACAAATGCAAGACGTCCATCAGACATTTAGAGAAGGAGGTAAACAAAGAGCGGTTTCGTATGATCTACCTGCAGACTCTTCTTGCTAAAGAGAAGAAGTCTTACGACGGGCAGCGCTGGGGGTTTAAAAGGCCTGCTCAGATAAGTGATGGAGACATTTCCAGTGGTCCAGATAGTCACAAAGAGGACGTATCACTGGAGCCACCTCAGACCGGACCTGGACAAATAGTAAATTGGACACCACATCCCGATGGAGAAGTCGAAGGTGCCAAACAGAAGGGTCGCGTGTCCCCTATTCGACAAGAGTCGGACATTTCTGAATTCCCAGTGGGACCGGGTTCGGTTGCAGCTTTGCGATCAAACTTCGAACGCATCAGGAGAGCAAATTCCCACACCGCCGCAGATGGACGCTTTTCGGTGGCGGGAAAGCCGGAGAAACCATTCTACGTGAACATGGAGTACCATTACGAGCGCGGACTGGTCAAAGTCAACGACAGGGAGGTCTCGGATAAGATCAGTACGCTTGGATGTCAGGCTATGCAAATGGAACGGAAGAGGTCTCTTCATTCGGTACCGGGGAACCTTTCAGCCACAACTGGGGACATAAACAAGTTTATCCAACGGGGACGGTCCACAGAGGGGAACTACGGCTATAACGGGTCTTATGATGAACCCGGGCAGCACTTCCTGAAAGACTGCGCGATCAGGTCTACGTGCGATCCACAAGCATCGGAGTGTCCGCCGTACTCGAGTGTCTATGTTGGCGGAATAATGGCTGCCGAAGGGGAGACTCGAGTGATCCAGATCAGAGACCACAGCATAGAGAAAGACACACACCTAACATGGCCGAGGCGCTCCTGCTCCCCCGGTAGCTTTGACGACGACGGCGGAGGAGGATACACTCCGGACTGTAGCTCCAATGAGAACCTAACATCCAGCGAAGAGGACTTCTCCTCAGGCCAGTCCAGCCACGTCTCTCCCAGTCCGACCGCCTATCCGATGTTCAGGGAGAAAAGTCGCTCGCCGTCCCAGCAGTCTTGTGACAGTAGCAGCCCGCCCACACCACTCTCACTGAAGCGTCTGAAGCAGCAGGTGACCCTGACCGACGCCAACGTTAGAGTCCATAAAACAGGACAACCCTGGCCCAGTGATGGGGACTCCACCACGTCCAGCAGAACCTCCCATGACAACAGTATCCAAGGAGATCTGGGTATGTGTCAAATATACACACTTTCTTCCTCAACCATTACTTAGCCAAAGGCACTTTGGAAAAATCTAAAAAAAAAAAAAACTCCCATTCATAACCCACAAGGTATGCTTGGTAACGTTATTTTAGGGAAGTGTACCCATGAGCTACCCAACATACCTTGCGAGTTGTACATTAACAGTATAAATATTAATATACATGTATTTTAAAGGGGGCGGCACGGTGGTCGAGTGGTTAGCGCACAGACCTCACAGCTAGGAGACCAAGGGTTCAATTCCACCCTTTTGCATGTTCTCCCTGTGCATGTGTGGGTTTTCTCCGGGTACTCCAGTTTAATCCCACATTCCAAAAACATGCTAGGTTAATTAGCAACTTAATTGTCCATTGTGAGTGTGAATGGTTGTTTGTCTATATGTGCCCTGTGATTGGCTGGCCACCAGTCCAGGGTGTAACCCCGCCTCTCGCCTAAAGACAGCTGGGATAGGCTCCAGCACCCCCCGCGACCCTCGTGAGGATAAGCGGTAGAAAATGAATGAATGTATTTTAAAGGGGGCAGCATGGTGGACGAGTGGTTCGCGAGCAGTCCTCACAGCTAGGAGACCAGGGTTCAATTCCACCCTCGGCCATCTCTGTGTGGCGTTTGCAAGTTCTCCCCGTGCATGCGTGGGTTTTCTCCGGGTACTCCGGTTTCCTCCCACATTCCAAAAACATGCTAGGTTAATTAGCGACTCCAAATTGTCCATAGGTATGAATGTGAGTGTGAATGGTTGTTTGTCTATATGTGCCCTGTGATTGGCTGGCCACCAGTCCAGGGTGTACCCCGCCTCTCGCCCAAAGAAAGCTGGGACCCTCGTGAGGAAAAAGCAGAAAATGAATGAATGAATGAATCTGGCAACCTTATTCAGAATGGTTGTAATGTTTCCCACTTTTAAAAGTACAATTCCAGAGGAGTAGTACATAGTAGCCAAGACAGCTGGGATAGGCTCCAGCACCCCCCGCGACCCTCGTGAGCAAAAGCGGTAGAAAATGAATGAATGTATTTAAAGAGTGGTTAGCGCACAGGCCTCACAGCTAGGAGACCAGGGTTCAATTCCACCCTAGGCCATCTCTGTGTGGAGTTTGCATGTTCTCCCTGTGCATGCGTGGGTTTTCTCCGGGTACTCCGGTTTCCTCCCACATTCCAAAAACATGCTAGGTTAATTGGCGACTCCAAATTGTCCATAGGTATGAATGTGAGTGTGAATGGTTGTTTGTCTATATGTGCCCTGTGATTGGCTGGCCACCAGTCCAGGGTGTACATCGTACATACCTATGGACAATTTGGAGTCGCTAATTAACCTAGCATGTTTTTGGAATGTGGGAGGAAACCGGAGTACCCGGAGAAAACCCACGCATGCACGGGGGAGAACATACAAACTCCACACAGAGATTACCGAGGGTGGAATTGAACCCTGGTCTCCTAGCTGTGAGGTCTGCGCGCTAACCACTCGACCACCGTGCAGCCCTGCACAGTTACAAAGTTTGTATAAAATAACACCTTAAAGAAGCACAAAACACTAAAAGCGATCATTTTAACTACAGCAAAGCATGCTGGGACGTGCGTAATCTGCCGAATCCACAGCTGCGAACTTTTCCAGAGTTTGATGTAAAATACTGTAGCTGATCGGAGAATGATTAATCGATGGTTGATCCGCAATAACTTTATCGACACAAACAACCGTGGGTTGTATATCGGAACATAATGGAGAATCCGGTACACTGGGAATACGTACGTACATGCAAACTCCACACAGCGATGGCAAGCGGAGAATCGAACCCAAGTCTCCTAGCTGTGTGGCGTGCATGCTAACCACTCGATTAATCGAATCGTAGTGCATTGTTGCAGCTCTTCTTCTAGCGTCGATGAATGAATGAATGAATGTCAAGAATGTACATATAAGATCAAGTCCCAAAAGAGGAACACTAAGGTCCCTTGTGTGTGTGTTGACCTGCAATCTCATGAATGAAGTTCGAACCCACCGCATTAAATCCACCATTAAATGTCGTCTAGCAGCTGGATTAATATGCAGTTTATTTTTACCGCATGGGGCTGTTTGCCTGTGGTGCTGTGAATTACAAGTATAATGAGATGAGTGATGTGGCCTACAAAAACTAGGCCAGGTTTTGGTGAAATGCATATTCTTCTCCCGATAATGAACACTAATACCCGTCGTTCCCCATAACCTGGTAAATTAATGTTTGAAATTAATTATTCGCAGCATTAATCAGATTTTGAATCAGCATTTCTTGGCATAATGCATGGATCATTGACAGATCGGCCATTTTTTTTAAAAACTTTGTCATCAGCTGGCTTGCACTCTCGTTCTCCCCTTCTGCTTGCAACCCGCTGATTGCTGTAATGCTCGCAGAGAAAGGCTTACAGTAGACGCAGTGCCTGCCCCCCCACCCCCCCACCCCCCCCCCCCCCGGGCGTCTCAGTCACTCGGTCTTGTCCACCCACCCTGAGTGCTTTCGTGTCAGGACACATCAGTGTTGTTGTCCTTGGTGCTGAGTAATTAACTTAAAGGGGTTTGTCTAGCGTGATAAATTTAGGGAGTTTCTTTTGTCATGGGTGGTGGTGGGGGGGGGGGGGGGGTTCGGGGGGAAAGCCCTGACAACTCACTCAAAAAAAAAAAAAAAAAAAAAAGGAGGATTGAGTGGCTTAAAACATGTCACGTGGCTTCCAATCGAATTGCTTGTTATCAGCGCTTCCTGTTGTCATGCGGGAACACAATAGGAGAAACAATATAACAATAGCCAAGAGTTTTTCTCTTTCCGAATGGAATCTTTCCGAATTTTCCGAAAGCAATGGTATACATGGAAAGGAGTATTCCAATGGCGTGTCTACATACGCCGCTATAATCAACCAGAATAGTCAATGGGGCATGCCCAGTAAAGCGTAAACACCAACATCACGTGATTACCGACTTCCTGGAGTTTTTCTTTCAATTTTGTTAAATTTTGCTAATATTTTATAATTAAGCTCGGCACATGTTTTTATATAGATATATATTTTCTTTTTCAATAAAAGTGGACTTGTGAATGGCGTATAGAAGGGTTTAGATCAGGGGTGGGAAAACTTTTTGACTCGCGGGCCGCATTGATATAACAAAATTTCCGATGGGGGGGCAGACTATATATTTTACACGTAACAGTCCACCTGGTATTATTGTATCCGTAAAAATGTCATTCAATCTGCTATTATTATTATTTTATATTTATATTTAAATATTTTAAAAATAATAAAATATTATAATAATTAAAATAAAATTAAAATAATAATTATTATATTATTATTATGTAAAATATGCAAATATAACAATATTATTATATATAATTAATATAATAATTAGCATTAATATAATAAATATAATAATCATAATAATTAATAATAATATAATAATTATTATTTTAATTTTTATTATTATTATGTGCTTGTGTCTCTTTTTTCAGGAGCACTTTGTAAACAACAGACCATGTCAAACAACGAAATTGATACAACCATCAAAAGGTTGGCTCAGGCCATGATGCCAGGTTGTATGTTGAGTTTAAATTAAATACTTTGGAAAGATTGGGCGGGCCGTATTCAAACACTTGGCGGGCCGGATGTGGCCCCCGGGCCGTAGTTTGCCCACCCCTGGTTTAGATTCTGTTCCACAGATGGCGCTAATGCACACCAAAGCTGCTTGCCAACCGCCAATAAACAACATTCATTCAATCATTTTCTACCGCTTTTTCCTCACGAGGGTCGCAAGGGGTGCTGGAGCCTATCCCAGCTGTCTTCGGGCAAGAGGCAGGCCAGCCAATCACAGGGCACATATAGACAAACAACCATTCACACTCACATTCATACCTATGGACAATTTGGAGTCACCAATTAACCTAGCATGTTTTTGGATACTTTTGGGACCTTAGGCTGTCTTGCTAAGTGCTAGCATGATGCCTGTTAGCATGTTAGCATTTTAGCTAATTTACTCATGTCTAAAGGCAAATACACACATGGCATGATGTGGGGACACTATGGGACTGACCCAAACTTTTCGGGACCTGCGGCTGTCTTGTTAGGTGCTAGCATGGTAGCTGTTAGCATGTTAGCATTTAGGCTAATTTACTAATGTCTAAAGGCAAATAGACACATGGCATGCAGGATCAGGGGGGGTGCTGGAGCCTATCCCAGCTGTCTTCGGGCGAGAGGCAGGGGTACACCCTGGACTGGTGGCCAGCCAATCACAGGGCACATATAGACAAACAACCATTCACACTCACATTCATACCTATGGACAATTTGGAGTCGCTAAATAACTTAGCATGTTTTTGGAATGTGGGAGGAAACTGGAGTAAACCCACGCATGCACGGGGAGAACATGCAAACTCCACACAGAGATGGCCGAGGGTGGAATCGAACCCTGGTCCTCCTAGCTGTGAGGTCTGCGTGCTAACCACTTGACCACTGTGCCGCCCAAATAAACAACAGAAGAACAAGAACACAGTCTGACAACTTTTCCGTTTGAGCGGGTACAAGATACCTCAATCGGATTGGGGAAAGGAATATTCCACCAATGGGAATCCCATTATATATTTATTCGGATTGGCATTTTTCTTTGGGAATGAGGTGTATACAAAGGTTACATTCTTTCCCTTTGAGCAAATAACCTGAATGGAATTGGAATATTTGGGTCCATGTAAATGTGGCTAATGTGGCTAACTCATAAGGACTTTTTGTCAAGGTTGAAACCGCATATTCCGACAAAATAGTTTGCTTCCGACCCTCAAACCCATCCAGCGTGGGTTGGATTAGACGGTTGCACAGAATGTGTCGTTATGTAAGGTGATCCGGTCCAAAGCTCTTTGACACAAAGCATGTGACAAACAAGCAGATAGGCCGATATTTAATCAGCGTCAAGTGTAAGCTAGCACGCCTGTGGGATGACTGCAGTGTACAAAATCCATTTGATCCTGGTTGTGTTCCCCCTCTTTTTTCCGATTTGTCACTCGGCTGCAGACATGAGTGCAACAGGATATTTCAGATGATAATTAGATATCTGACACATTTATACTACCTATTTTACTCTCTTATTACGCAATATAGTACACATAATAAAATAAAATAAGCAATTTAAGGCATAAATAATAAGACTTGTGTGTGGTACTTGTATGTGTGTTGCTGTGGAGCTGAGCTGGAGAGGAAGTGATGTCAGAGTTCAGTGTTGAGTTTTCGCTTGCCGTAACCCATGTTAAAGATAATTGTGCCTGTGCAATAAAAGGCTGTTGTTGTGGTGATCAAATCTGATGCTTGTGTGTATCGCCCAACAATACAAAACCAGTCGTCTAAATATATCAAAAAATCACTTTTTCAATTTTTATGTTTGTTTATGTGTTAGTACATTAATGTTAGTCAACATATAGACAAACAACCATTCACACTCACATTCATACCTATGGAACAATTTGGAGTCGCTAATTAACCTAGCATGTTTTTGGAATGTGGGAGGAAACCGGAGTACCCGGAGGAAACCCACGCATGCACGGGGAGAACATGCAAACTCCACACAGAGATGGCTGAGGGTGGAATTGAACTCGGGTTTCCTAGCTGTGTGACCTGCGTCCACCAGGCAGCGTGGGCATTCCTTCATTCATTTATTTTTTTTACCTCTTAACCTCATGAGGGTTGCTTGTTTACTGTTTGATGTCACTTCCTGTCCGTCACCCACTCAATCAACTACTTTATTAGGTGAAAAGCTGACTATAGGGGGGCTATTTCATGCCTAGAGGTCTCTAATAATGTTCATTCATTCATTCATTCATTTTCTACCGCTTTTCCTCACAAGGGTCGCGGGGGGTGCTGGAGCCTATCCCAGCTGTCTTGGGGCGAGAGGCGGGGTTGCACCCTGGACTGGTGGCCAGCCAATCACAGGGCACATATAGACAAACAACCATTCACACTCACATTCATACCTATGGACAATTTGGAGTCGCTAATTAACCTAGCATGTTTTTGGAATGTGGGAGGAAACCGGAGTACCCGGAGAAAACCCACGCATGCACGGGGAGAACATTCAAACTCCACACAGAGATGGCAGAGGGTGGAATTGAACTCGGGTCTCCTAGCTGTGAGGTCTGCAGGCTAACCACTAGACCACCGTGCAGAATAATAAATAAAAAGAATAAATTCCTAGAATAAATATATACAAATAAAATGTAAGAATATATAACAAACACAAAAACAGGCTTCACAGCTAGGGTTTGATTCCCTGCTCAGGCATCTTTGTGTGGAGTTTGCATGTTCTCCCCGTGCATGCGTGGGTTTTTTCCGGGTACTCCGGTTTCCTCCCACATTCCAAAAACATGCTAGGTTAATTAGCGACTCCAAATTGTCCATAGGTACGAATGTGAGTGTGAATGGTTGTTTGTCTATATGTGCCCTGTGATTGGCTGGCCACCAGTCCAGGGTGTAACCCCGCCTCTCGCCCCAAGACAGCTGGGATAGGCTCCAGCACCCCCGCCCCAGCAACCCTCATGAGGAAAAGCGGTAGAAAATGAATGAGTCGTCTGAGCAAAGAAAACCTGTTTTAACATTATTAGAGACCTCTAGGCATGAAATAGCACCCCTATGGTCAGCTTTTCACCTAATAAAGTAGTTGATTGAGTGGGTGACGGACAGGAAGTGACATCAAACAGTAAACAAGCAACCCTCATGAGTATAACAGGTAGAAAATGAATGAATGAAGGAATGCCCACGCTGCCTGGTGGACGCAGGTCACACAGCTAGGAAACCCGAGTTCAATTCCAACCCCAGGCATCTCTGTGTGGAGTTTGCATGTTCTCCCCCGTGCATGCGTGGGTTTTCTCCGGGTACTCCGGTTTCCTCCCACATTCCAAAAAAACATGCTAGGTTAATTAGCGACTCCAAATTGTCCATAGGTATGAATGTGAGTGTGAATGGTTGTTTGTCTATATGTGCCCTGTGATTGGCTGGCCACCAGTCCAGGGTGTAACTCCGCCTCTCGCCTGAAGACAGCTGGTATAGGCTCCAGCATGCCCTAGTGCGGCCCTAGTGAGGATAAGCGGCATAGAAAATGGATAGACATTACCCATATAAAGTCTTTTACAGCCATGCCCTCGGTTGGTGACGTGTTTTCATTTTTTTTTCCAAATTCATCTTCTACAAGTCGAGGCAACCTTGATTACATCACTAAGCCATCACCCATGTTGTTTTTAAATGTCCGCCTACTTGCCTTTTGTCAAGAGCTTCAGAGCACATTAGAGTGTTTTTTTTGCGGAAATGTTGTTGAACTTTTGAGGGAAGATATTTGTCTAAAAAAACAGAATTGAACAGAGTTTGAACGCTGATGCATATGACTAGTGAGGTGTCCGTTTTAGTGTTCTTCTTCACCTTGTTTGACAGCCACTGATGAAAATGGACACGCCGCTCAGCGTGTACTTCAGTGGAGGCTTAGGCCTGACATAAAGGCACAGCTGTTTTCATGAGAGCCTTGTGTAATGAATTTACCAGAAGTCTGGATTTACTTTTTGATGTTGTAATAACATTTGTGTGTTCACTGCTGGATTTTGGGCAGGGACTTGGTTGAGACAAGTTTCCAATAAACTGGTCTTTGTGGTCGTTAAGGAGCAGTTTTTTTTCTTGCATAAAGAATTGTTACGTTGACTAAAATGTATTTATATATGGCAGAAAACAAGTTAATATGAGCTAGCTAACTAAGTACGTACCTATGACTATGAACCCTAAAAAAAAAAAAAAGAAACTTCTTCATCATTTGATATACCGTAAATTCCGGACTATAAGCCGCTACTTTTTTCCCAAACTTTCAACACATGTAGACAAACAACCATTCACACTCACATTCATACCTATGGACAATTTGGAGTCGCTAATTAACCTAGCATGTTTTGGGAATGGGGGAGGAAACCGGAGTACCCGCAGAACATGCAAACTCCACACAGAGATGGCCGAAGGTGGAATTGAACCCAGGTCTCCTAGCTGTGAGGTCTGCGCGCTAACCACTAGACCGCCATGCCGCCCCTATTGTTAAGTTCATTCATTCATTCATTTTCTACCGCTTTTCCTCACGAGGGTCGCAAGGGGTGCTGGAGCCTATCCCAGCTGTCTTCAGGTGAGAGGCGGGGTTACACACTCGACTGGTGGCCAGCCAATCACAGGGCACATATAGACAAACAACCATTCACACTCACATTCATACCTATGGACAATTTGGAGTCGCTAATTAACCTAGCATGTTTTTGGAATGTGGGAGGAAACCGGAGTACCCGGAGAAAACCCACGCATGCACGGGGGAGAACATGCAAACTCCACACAGAGATGGCCCGAGGGTGGAATTGAACCCGTGCCGTGAGGTCTGCGCGCTAACCACTCGATTGCCGTGCATCCAACAGTGCTGGTTATAAGTTGTTATTTATTAGAGTTGTTTGTTTTTGACATTCACACTCACATTCATACCTATGGAGTCACCTATTAGCATGTTTTTTTAGCATGTTATTAGCATGTTTTTTAGCATGTTTTTGGAATGCGGGAGGAAACCGGAGTACCCGTAGAAAACCCACGCATGCACGGGGGAGAACATGCAAACTCCACACAGAGATGCCTGGGGGTGGAATTGAACTCGGGTTTCCTAGCTGTGTGACCTGCGTCCACTAGGCAGCGTGGGCATTCCCTCATTCATTCATTTTCTACCTCTTATCCTCATGAGGGTTGCTTGTTTACTGTTTGATGTCACTTCCTGTCCGTCACCCACTCAATCAATTACTTTATTAGGTGAAAAGCTGACCATAGGGGTGCTATTTCATGCCTAGAGGTCTCTAATAATGTTCATTCATTTTCTACCGCTTTTCCTCACAAGGGTCGCGGGGGGTGCTGGAGCCTATCCCAGCTGTCTTGGGGCGAGAGGCGGGGTTACACCCTGGACTGGTGGCCAGCCAATCACAGGGCACATATAGACAAACAACCATTCACACTCACATTCATACCTATGGACAATTTGGAGTCGCTAATTAACCTAGCATGTTTTTGGAATGTGGGAGGAAACCGGAGTACCCGGAGAAAACCCACGCATGCACGGAGGAGAACATGCAAACTCCACACAGAGATGGCCCGAGGGTGGAATTGAACCCGAGCCGTGAGGTCTGCGCGCTAACCACTCGATTGCCGTGCATCCCACAGTGCTGGTTATAAGTTGTTATTTATTAGAGTTGTTTGTTTTTGACATTCACACTCACATTCATACCTATGGAGTCACCTGTTAGAATGTTTTTTTTTAGCATGTTATTAGCATGTTTTTTTAGCATGTTTTTGGAATGCGGGAGGAAACCGGAGTACCCGGAGAAAACCCACGCATGCACGGGGGAGAACATGCAAACTCCACACAGAGATGCCTGGGGGTGGAATTGAACTCGGGTTTCCTAGCTGTGTGACCTGCGTCCACCAGGCAGCGTGGGCATTCCCTCATTCATTCATTTTCTACCTCTTATCCTCATGAGGGTTGCTTGTTTACTGTTTGATGTCACTTCCTGTCCGTCACCCACTCAATCAATTACTTTATTAGGTGAAAAGCTGACCATAGGGGTGCTATTTCATGCCTAGAGGTCTCTAATAATGTTAAAACAGGTTAAAAATAATGTTAAAATTACGGTATATTTGTGGTTTGCCTACTTGAGGATTTCTGGTCATTTGTGTGGACTTTCTGCCCCCCCCCCCCATCCCCCCGCTATGGTTACCAGTCATGATCTGCCTGCTAATCAGCTGCATTGCTCCGTGTAATCTTTGTGAAAGGACCGGTTCATACATTTCTTAGAACAGAAGAATGGTTGTTGTCTGCTGGTTTCTCGTTATCTGGGCCAATTGTCAAGCTAGGTTGGGGGGCAGAGCTCCTGATTAGCTGGAGTTCCTATAAGGAGGCCAGCTCTATGACACTTCTATTTTGCCGTATTTAATCATCATCACAACTCGTATGTATCGGCTTTATGTATAACAGCTTGGAGAATCATCTCGGAAGTGTTTTTAGGATTGAAGTGCTATGGTACTTATAGGTTATCACATGGTATGTCTGGTATCAGGCCAGGTATCATGCCCCCAAGTGTCAGTATCAGCCCGAGACCGAAGGTTTTCAGTTTTACTAGCATTGTCCTAGCATATTTTTGGAATGTGGGAGGAAACCGGAGTACCCGGAGAAAACCCACGCATGCACGGGGGAGAACATGCAAACTCCACACAGAGATGGCCGAGAGTGGAATTGAACCCTGGTCTCCTAGCTGTGAGGTCTGCGCGCTAACCACTCGACTCTTTGTATTTTCATTCATTCATTCTTCATTTTCTACCGCTTTTTCCTCACGAGGGCCGCGGGGGTGCTGGAGCCTATCCCAGCTGTCTTCCGGCGAGAGGCGGGGTACACCCTGGACTGGTCGCCAGCCAATCACAGGGCACATATAGACAAACAACCATTCACACTCACATTCATACCTATGGACAATTTGGAGTCGACAATTAACCTAGCATGTTTTTTGGAATGTGGGAGGAAACCGGAGTACCCGGAGAAAACCCACGCATGCACGGGGGAGAACATGCAAACTCCACACAGAGATGGCCGAGGGTGGAATTGAACCCTGGTCTCCTAGCTGTGAGGTCTGCGCGCTAACCACTCGACTCTTTGTATATTATCATCTTCAAATCCTTTATCACTTTACAGATGTCATTAACATACAAATTGTAAACAGTTTTGGTCCCAATATTGACCCCTGGGGTACTCCACATGTAATATTTAATTGCAGATATTCATTCATTTTCTACTGCTTTTCCTCACGAGGGTCGCGGGGGTGCTGGAGCCTATCCCGGCTGTCTTTGGGCGAGAGGCGGGGTACACCCTGGACTGGTGACAAGCCAATCACAGGGCACATATAGACAAACAACCATTCACACTCACATTCATACCTATGGACAATTTGGAGTCCTAGCATGTTTTTGGAATGTGGGAGGAAACCGGAGTACCCGGAGAAAACCCACGCATGCACGGGGAGAACATGCAAACTCCACACAGAGATGGCCTAGGGTGGAATTGAACCCTGGTCTCCTAGCTGTGAGGTCTGCGCGCTAACCACTCTACTCTTTGTATTTTATCATCTTCAAATCCTTTATCACTTTATAGATGTCATTAACATACAAATTGAACAGTTTTGGTTCCAATATTGACCCCTGGGGTACTCCACATGTAATATTTAATCTTGCAGATATGTATTCGCCTATCTTAAACAACCTTATCACATACTACAGTATGTGTGATAAACAACCGTATCAACCTGCTTGTGCAAATGCCGAGAGACAAGCTTTCACACAAACGCTATTGTAGAAGAGAATAGGTCTTTCTTGCTATTGTTGCAAGCAGTGAAAAGCAGCTTAGTTTGTGTTTCGTTAGTTTGTGCAGTATGCGGATCTAATTAGCCACTGTGACTCCGAAACGAGGAAAAAAGCCAAAAGAAACAAAAAGTGCATCAGTAATTTTGTTAATACTCTGAATGTGTTAGTATTGTGTTAGACACCTGAAGTGTAATGATCACAAAAGTTAAAGAATGTAGCCTCTCCCTTTCCTAGAGTAAACGTTGCCCCATTGGAGGAAGTGCTAGTCGCAGTCACACTCAGGCAAGTAAGTCAGATACACCTGTTCCTTTATACAGTGTACAGTGCACAGTAGTCAAAAGCTGGCAGGCTATCACAACATCCCGACAGGCATTACCAGCTGCTCTGACAGTAGAACCTATCAATGGGCTCTTTGTGTGATGCTTTATCTGGAAACAGAATGACCAACTAAATAAGACTCAATTTACTTGGGGGACACTGGAGCTCGGGTCTGGGTGAGACTGGGCCACATCAGGTTTCCCCCCCCCCCAAAAAAAAAAAACGCAAAAAATGCATTTATTAAAAACAAAAAAAATTAAAAAACTTTGCTTTGGTTCCAATTTTCTACAAGAAAATCTCTGATAAAACATTCCACTGTTCTCAAATATCTTACTTTTTATTTTTCTACACAAAATAAGATGAAAAATAAATAAATAAATCAAAAAAAATCAATCAATCAGTAATAAATAAATATAATAATAATAATAATAAAACAACAAATAATAAAAACTTAAGAAACCACATATAGTTGGTGGGTAGACAAATGATTTTTTTCAGATTAAAATGAACAAAGCATTATTAGAGCCCTGTAGACATGACAAAACACGACTATAGTCACATTTATACTCTTTTTATTTACGACATATTGCGCAACTGCAGCGTCTTGAGACACATGCTAACTCGCAAACTAGAGCGCTAGCGACCTAAACGGTAGCCTTCAAGTTATTTCCTTTAAACTTAAATAGCCAAAAACTTACCACTTCCACACGGATAGGGAGGATAACTATTAACAGTTATTTAACCTTTAACATGAACATTAATCAAACGTAATAATTTTTTCTGGGTACATGATACCATACAGCATCCATATCAAACTTGCGCGGGAAGCACTAACATTAAACTTTCATATCAAGGCGGGGGCCTCAAACTAGTGTCCTGCGGGCCACATTTGGCCCGCGGGCCGCGTGTTTGAGACCACCAATCTAGATAGCTTTTCTCCTTACATACATAGTTTTATGTACCCGAAAAAAAATCTTCAGCTTGTTTATTAGACCGCGGGCCTCTTCTGGCTCAGTGATCTCCCCTCGTGCTCAGCCTCAACGCCATTGGTCCTGCGGTCTCAGCTCTTTTCCCTGGTCCCACTCAAAGGGCCCTCTGTACTGCTGGCTGGCAGGCAAGTGTTAATGGAATGTCTCAGCTGCTTGAAGGGCGTGGGGGGAAACGGATAATGCAATTTAAAGTGTGTTATGAGTTCACCTCTCTCACAAAGTTTGTTGAATTACTCGTCAACACGGATGGTTTTAGACAAATATGACCAAAACAAACACAAAGGCAAACACTCATGACTAAACTAGCAGGAAACGTTGTTGGTCAGTGTCTGACCAGGACTCCATTAGCTCCATTTGTAGTTGTTTTTCTTAATCATACTACAGTGGTGTATAACTGCACCATTATACTAAGAGAGGGGTCTCAAACACGCAGCCCGCGGGCCAAATGTGGCCCGCAGGACACTAGTTTGAGGCCCCCGCCTTGATATGAAAGTTTAATGTTAGCGCGGCCCGCGCAAGTTTGATATGGATGCTGTATGGTATCATGTACCCAGAAAAAATTATTACGTTTGATTCATGTTCATGTTAAAGGTTAAATAACTGTTAATAGTTATCCTCCCTATTCGTGTGGAAGTGGTAAGTTTTTGGCTTTTTTAAGTTTAAAGGAAATAACTTGAAGGCTACCGTTTAGGTCACTAGCTCTCTAGTTTGCGAGTTAGCATGTGTCTCAAGACCCTGCAGTTGCGCAATATGTTGTAAATAAAAAGAGTATAAATGTGACTATAGTCGTGTTTTGTCATGTCTACAGGGCTCTAATAATGCTTTGTTCATTTTAATCTGAAAAAAAATAATTTGTCTACCCACCAACTATATGTGGTTTCTTAAGTTTTTATTATTTGTTGTTTTATTATTATTATTATATTTATTTATTACTGATTGATTGATTTTTTATTTATTTATTTATTTATTTTTCATCTTATTTTGTGTAGAAAAATAAAAAAATAAGATATTTAAGAACAGTGGAATGTTTTATCAGAGCTTTTATTGTAGAAAATCAAAACCAAAGCAAAGTTTATTCATTTTTCTGTTTTTAATAAATGCAATTTTTTTTTTTTTTTTTTTTTTTTAAACCTGATGCGACTCAGTTCGCCCAGACCCTAGCTCCAGTGGCCCCCAAGTAAATTGAGTTTGAGACCCCTGGTATAGTGGAACCCTAGTCCTGGTTCGCCGTATACTTAAACTAAAACATGCTCACTTAGATGTGGTCAAAGAATTTGGAGGTGAGCGGCTCTATCCACTAATCCTTCATCTTTATATATGTTTAAATTAATATTTAACCATATATATAGACCTTTCTGTGCATGTCCCCTGATCACATGTCTGTGAATTATCAGTGTCAGCAGTTCTAATTAAAGTTAAGTGTGGACTAAAAGAAGTTCCAAGTCCAGGACAAATTATATGCTCCATATAATAATGAATTAGCTTATCCAGCATACTATACTCTGCTGTGTGTTTATTTTTTTATTGGGTTTTGATGATTTCTGTTATAAAGCCCATTACAGGCCGTGGTCGCACCACCCTGAGCTATTTCAACCCACTGATTAGTAGGTGCGCTGGGCTGCGCTGGGCTGGGCTGGCCCAGTTCTAACCGATGCTGTGCACTGACTGGCACTAATTTTAGGCTGCCCTACAACAGATGAGAGGCACGTGCGTGGAGGCCTCGCTGCCTCCATAGACCAAGTCGTTTCAAGTCCTTTGATTGACACTCTGATGATGTTTGGGGCTCATATTTTCTTACACTTATAAAACTCCACCTATTGCATTTGAAGTACCTCTACATCAGGGGTGCTCACACTTTTTCAGCACTACAAAAATGCAAAACATCTATTTATTTTCAAATGTATTGAGGATTATTTGTACGTGCAATGTATGTTGATGTACCTTACATAACCATTCATTTTCTACCGCTTTTCCTCACGAGGGTCGCGGGGGGTGCTGGAGCCTATCCCAGCTGTCTTCGGGCGTAAGGCGGGGTACACCCTAGACTGGTCGCCAGCCAATCACAGGGCACATATAGACAAACAACCATTCACACTCACATTCATACCTATGGACAATTTGGAGTCGCTAATTAACCTAGCATGTTTTTGGAATGTGGGAGGAAACCGGAGTACCCGGAGAAAACCCACGCATGCACGGGGAGAACATGCAAACTCCACACAGAGATGCCCGAGGGTGGGATTGAACCCTGGTCTCCTAGCTGTGAGGTCTGCGCGCTAACCCCTAGACCACCGTGCCGCCCCCTTACATAACCAAATGAGCCAATATTGCAAAACACACATAATTAACTATTAAATTTTTTTGTAATTACCTGAGTTTACTTTGATGACTTGCACTGAATTGAACCAGCCAGGGATGCATAGTCCGGACAGTAGCTGCTGATAGCCAGCCTCAAGCACACTTCCAAATGTTTATCAGTTATGGATAATATCTGTATCATAATATCTGTATAATATTCCATATCCGTATGGAAGTGATATGTTTTTTGCCTTTTTACTTGGTCCAGTTTTTGCCTTTTTACTCGGTCCAGCTCCTTCACTCATTTTAGTGACCATAAACTTTAGCGAGGGCTTTAAAATCTAACGCAATTCGCCGACTAGCTTAGCACTTTGCATCGTTGTTTACGCATGAGCGGTGACCTAAAGGTCAAAATTCAGTTGTCATATGATTGGTTGTCCTGTATGTCAATCAAGTAACGGGGATGGATGATAGGCTGACATCGTAAGTTCTGCTGCACTTAGAGACGTCGTTTGATTTGATTGGTCGCCCGAACGGCAACATTCAGTTGTCATCTGAATGGCTGCCCTGTATGTCAATCAAGTGACGGCATTGATGCTAGGATGATATTTTTGTAATGTCACGCCGCGATCGACCAGCGATCGACTTAATGAGCACCCCTGCTCTAGATACAGTACAAGTATACAAAGTGTGCTTCGGTTACTTCCTGTCAGAGTCCATTTACTACTTTTGGCATGCTTTGTAAAAAAAAAAAAAAAAGCTTGTAAAAACAGTTTTTAATGTCTTCTCAGCTTGTGGAAAAGTGTTGTCATGTCGGACAAAATGAGTCGAGTGACACCACAGGTGTATTCTTAAATAAGATTCAGAAACCGTAGACCACACAAGTAGCATGACTGCTCGCACATCTTAATCACTATTACTATTAACTATCTTTAAGTTTTGTTATTTCTATGTAAAAAAAAATATTTATGTTGACGTGTCGGTAGTATCGTAAAGTCAACTTCCTTATTATTGTTAAGCAGCGTGAAACGACAACAGCAACATCGCCACTCGTCAGTGACGAGCAGTGCTTTTTTTTTTTTTTTTTATTTTGACTTTGGAAAATGGTGACGGACATTTTTGTTTGGACCAAACCACAAACAGTTTGTATTTGGTTCGCATTGTCTTTAACTCAAATAATCAAAACAACAAGCTTTGGATTAATTGACTAAGATATAATAACTTCGGGCGAGAGGCGGGGTACACTGTGGACGGGTGGCCAGCCAATCACAGGGCACATATAGACAAACAACCATTCACACTCACATTCATACCTATGGACAATTTGGAGTCGCTAATTAACCTAGCATGTTTTTTGAAATGTGGGAGGAAACCGGAGTACCCGGAGAAAACCCACGCATGCACGGGGGGAAGAACATGCAAACTCCGCACAGAGATGGCCAAGGGTGGGGAAAGACGAAATAAGAAGCCAAAAAGTTACCACTTCCACACAAAATAGGAGAACTCATTCATTCATTTTCTACCGCTTTTCATCACGAGGGTCGCGCAGGGGTGCTGGAGCCTATCCCAGCTGTCTTTGGGCGAGAGGCGGGGTTACACCCTGGACTGGTGGCCAGCCAATCACAGGGCACATATAGACAAACAACCATTCACACTCACATTCATACCTATGGACAATTTGGAGTCGCTAATTAACCTAGCATGTTTTTGGAATGTGGGAGGAAACCGGAGAAAACCCACGCCATTAAATGCATCACAGATAAAAGCAGGACGGATGTTTTCTAATGGGATGTCAGCCTCTGCACACATTGCTAGTAAATCTTCCACAAACTGTAATGTGCATGCTTGTGATTAAGGAAGATGTAGTCACCTATGCAGTTTCCAACTGCTTATGTAAGATATTTTTTATTACACTTTTATTTTATTTACATTATTTCGGACGACATAGGGCCAACTATGCTCTTATTTTGAAGGCCGGAATTGTGTTCTGTGTGTTGACAATGTCAGTCATACGAGCCGGGTGCAAGAATATACGTACTTGTACTTTGTGCTAAATTCAATCCGTGTGTACTTTCTGAGCAGAATTGATCGCCATGTTTGCGATTTGCTGTTTATTTATGGATGCTAGCAATAGAAGTAGGCGCCCCTCCCTGAGGTATAAACACACTGATCAATGACCTGTCAGTACACTGACTTTCCCAGCAGGGATGCAGGGGATTATAGATGCCACCATTCCACTTTCCATGCTCAATCAATGGACCTTTGGGATCAACTTCTATGCTGTTTTTGAGTCCTATTTCATCTAGATCAGGGGTCTCAAACATGCGGCCCGTGGGCCAAATGTGGCCCGCAGGACACTAGTTTGAGTCCTCCGCCTTGATATGAAAGTTTAATGTTAGTGCGGCCCGCGCAAGTTTGATATGGATGCTGTATGGTATCATGTACCCAGAAAAAATTATTACGTTTGATTAATGTTCATGTTAAAGGTTAAATAACTGTTAATAGTTATCCTCCCTATCCGTGTGGAAGTGGTAAGTTTTTGGCTATTTAAGTTGAAAGGAAATAACTTGAAGGCTACCGTTTAGGTCGCTAGCTCTCTAGTTTGCGAGTTAGCATGTGTCTCAAGACCCTGCAGTTGCGCAATATGTTGTAAATAAAAAGAGTATAAATGTGACTATAGTCGTGTTTTGTCATGTCTACAGGGCTCTAATAATGCTTTGTTCATTTTAATCTGAAAAAAATAATTTGTCTACCCGCCAACTATATGTGGTTTCTTAAGTTTTTATTATTTGCCGTTTTATTATTATTATTATTATTATATTTATTTATTTATTATTGATTGATAGATTTTCTTTATTCTTGATTTGTTTATTTATTTTTCATCTTATTTTGTGTAGAAAAATAAAAATTAAGATATTTGAGAACAGTGGAATGTTTTATCAGAGCTTTTATTGTAGAAAATTGGAACCAAAGTGAAGTTTTTTAAATTTTTTTGTTTTTAATAAATGTGTTTTTTTGGGGGGGGGGGGAACCTGATGCGGCCCAGTCTCATCCCCAAGTAAATTGAGTTTGAGACCCCTGATCTAGATTAGCTTCCATCCAAAATAGATTGGATTCTTTTATTTGTACTGTTATTTACTCTATATGCCCTTGTTACATAACAATAAAAAATAAACATAAAACGCTGAATGATGATGCTGGGTTTGTTGGCATCACCGAATGATGACACTGAATGACTGATTTTGTAACAGTCTCAGCTGCACATCTGTCGCTGGCATAGTTTATCTGCGTGGATTAGGATTAGAGGTTTGTCTGTATCTTTGCTTTGTCATCAATATTATGTTCAAAATGACTCCTGGGATTTTCTTGATGACTGATCAGCTTTCCGAAAGCTGAATGGAGACTTAAGTGAGTGTTTGGGATAAATGATAAATGCAGTATAAAAAAGTCAATTCTTGTACTGTACATATACAGTATTCAAGATCTGGTATCATGAGATACAAATTGCAGTCTTATGAAATTCTTGAAAAACACCAAATTACAGAGTTCCGAATGCAAAAGCAAATTTAGCTTCTCTCTGATCCACAGCTGGTGGGCTCAGCTCTTATGTAAGGTCATTAGAAAGTATTTATTACAGCTTTATATTGCGTGGTTCAAACTGTGCTTTTGCTGAGGCGGGACATGGAACTGCGTATCCAGTGACAGGATAGTTTGTGATACTAGATTAGAATACTATATCTGCCATACAAGTATTATATGGAGTATGGTGTTATGGATACTAAATCAAATCAACTTTATTTGTAGAGCACTTTTCCTGCAAAGACATGCAACACATATAGACAAACAACCATTCACACTCACATTCATACCTATGGACAATTTGGAGATGCTAATTAACCTAGCATGTTTTTGGAATGTGGGAGGAAACCGGAGTACCCGGAGAAAACCCACGGAGAAAACATGCAAACTCCACACAGAGATGTCCGAGGGTGGAATTGAACCTTGGTCTCCTAGCTGCGAGGTCTGCGCGCTAAACACTCGAACACCGTACCGCCCCTGTTAAGTATCACTAAGTGGAAATCAAGCCGATTGGTATCTGAAACTGAAGACCTCGGTTCGATTCTCCGTTTGGCATATCTGTGTGGAGTTTGCATGTTCTCCCCCGTGCATGCGTGGGTTTTTCCCGGATACTCCGGATTCATCCCACATTCCAAAAACATGCTAGGTTAATTAGCGACTCCAAATTGTCCATAGGTATGAATGTGAGTGTGAATGGTTGTTTGTCTATATGTGCCCTGTGATTGGCTGGCCACCAGTCCAGTGTGTACCCCGCCTCTCGCCCGAAAACAGCTGGGATAGGCTCCAGCATACCCCCTGAGACCTTAGTGAGAATAAGCGGTATAAAAAATGGACGGTTAGTACATGAGATTTCCTGGTGAACTATTGTATAAAATAAATCCAGATTTTAGAGACTGAAGTCGTGCTGTGGGTGGAACCTGTTTGTATAAAAGATGACCTTGTCCAGAATGCCTGTTCCGTTTTGAAGTAGATGAATTGCTGAATTTCCCGTGCAGAACTGCCAGGACACTTCCTCAGTACTTCTTGTTGTCACCACAAATAGTAAGGCTCTTACTTGAAGTCCACTTCCCTTCAGGCTGCCTCAGTCTGCCTAAGGCAGGGGTCTCAAATACGCGGCCCGTGGGCCAAATGTGGTCCGCAGGACACTAGTTTGAGGCCCCCGCCTTGATATGAAAGTTTAATGTTAGCGCGGGCCCGCGCAAGTTTGATATGGATGCTGTATGGTATCATGTACCCAGAAAAAATTATTACGTTTGATTAATGTTCATGTTAAAGGTTAAATAACTGTTAATAGTTATCCTCCCTATCCGTGTGGAAGTGGTAAGTTTTTTGGCGATTTAAGTTTAAAGGAAATAACTTGAAGGCTACCGTTTAGGTCGCTAGCTCTCTAGTTTGCGAGTTAGCATGTGTCTCAAGACCCTGCAGTTGCGCAATATGTTGTAAATAACAAGGACACTAGTTTGAGGCCCCCGCCTTGATATGAAAGTTTAATGTTAGTTCGGCCCGCGCAAGTTTGATGTGGATGCTGTATGGTATCATGTACCCAGAAAAAATTATTACGTTTGATTAATGTTCATGTTAAAGGTTAAATAACTGTTAATAGTTATCCTCCCTATCCGTGTGGAAGTGGTAAGTTTTTTGGCGATTTAAGTTTAAAGGAAATAACTTGAAGGCTACCGTTTAGGCCGCTAGCTCTCTAGTTTGCGAGTTAGCATGTGTCTCAAGACCCTGCAGTTGCGCAATATGTTGTAAATAAAAAGAGTATAAATGTGACTATAGTCGTGTTTTGTCATGTCTACAGGGCTCTAATAATGCTTTGTTCATTTTAATCTGAAAAAAATAATTTGTCTACCCACCAACTATATGTGGTTTCTTAAGTTTTTATTATTTGCTGTTTTATTATTATTATTATATTTATTTATTTATTACTGATTGATTGATTTTCTTTATTCTTGATTTATTTATTTTTCATCTTATTTTGTGTAGAAAAATAAAAAGTAAGATATTTGAGAACAGTGGAATGTTTTATCAGAGCTTTTCTTGTCGAAAATTGGAACCAAAATTTTTTTGTTTTTAATAAAATCTGATGTGGCCCAGTCTCACCCAGACCTGAGCTGCAATGGCCCCCAAGTAAATTGAGTTTGAGACCCCTGGTCTAAGGACTGGCACAATAAAACACACAAAGGTTTCAGGATGGTTGAATACATAAAGGTACCCTATTGCTTTCTGTGGTATTGTGGTAAAGTCTGACTGTTTGTTTTTCCACTGGAAGGAGATACTTTGTGGCTCTTAGGCTGCTGCTTTAAGAGAGGATGTGTTATTCATCCAGTGGCTTAGCTGATGTATAATCTCGCTGGAACACAGAGTGGCCTTTCACATCAACTTCCCTTGCGTCCCAAAGCTGCTTGGCCAGCTCTCGCCTGTTCCTCACTCTGTCCCCGTCTCTGTTTGTTGGAGCCCTTTGTCAAGGCCTTTGTAGATGTCAGTGTGTTCTCTTTAACACGCCTGAAGCCTCTCCAGGGTGATTTGTCTTTTTTTTTTTTTTCCTGCACGTTCCGGAATCCTCTCTTTCCTGTTGTCAAACTTTTTGTTCTTTCGCTCTTGGTTCCAAAATTACTTCAGTAGCTCTGTTTGCAAGGTATAAAATATATTAAATCAAAGAATACACATACCAAAATTGCAGTAAGTAAGTAAGTAAGTGCAATAGCTGACAGTGATTACAGCAGGGGTCTCAAACTCAATTTACCTGGGGGCCACTGGAGCTAGGGTCTGGGCAAGGTTTAAAAAAAAAAAAAAAAATTTTTTTTTTTATTAAAAACAGAAAAATATACAAACTTTTTCAGTGCTTTGGTTCTGATTTTCTACAATAAAATCTCTGATAAAACATTCCACTGTTCTCAAATATCTTAATTTTTATTTTTCTGCACAAAATAAGATGAAAAATAAATAAATCAAAAATAAAGAAAATCAATCAATTAGTAAAAAATAAATATAATAATAATAATAATAAAACAGCAAATATTAAAAACGTAAGAAACCACATATAGTTGGTGGGTAGACAAATTATTTTTTTTCAGATTAAAATGAACAAAGCATTATTAGAGCCCTGTAGACATGACAAAACACGACTATAGTCACATTTATACTCTTTTTATTTACAACATATTGCGCAACTGCAGGGTCTTGAGACACATGCTAACTCGCAAACTAGAGAGCTAGCGACCTAAACGGTAGCCTTCAAGTTATTTCCTTTCAACTTAAATAGCCAAAAACTTACCACTTCCACACGGATAGGGAGGATAACTATTAACAGTTATTTAACCTTTAACATGAACATGAATCAAACGTAATAATTTTTTCTGGGTACATGATACCATACAGCATCCATATCAAACTTGCGCGGGCCGCACTAACATTAAACTTTCATATCAAGGCGGGGGCCTCAAACTAGTGTCCTGCGTGCCACATTTGGCCCGCGGGCCGCGTGTTTGAGACCCCTGGATTAAAGGATACACCTGTACAGCCTGTTGATCTTCATGTCCAAAACATTGTAAATCACAGTGTACAGCATATATTTTCGGATATGTTACACTTGTTTTTCTGCCCTAAGGGATAATTGGGATAACACATAGGTTTGTTGTGGTTCATCATCGTACAAAAACAACAAAGTAGCAAACAACACCATGATGGGCATGATTGTGCATGCGTATTGCCTGCTTATCCACTCACCTGGCACAAACACTCGGTGGCTGGCACAAGCCGGGTGGTGGATTTGTGAAGGACACAGTGTTGTGGAGGTCTAAAGAGGATTTGATGCAAAAACAAATGGCTGCATGATGCCTAGTTTAATAGCTCACCAAATAGCATAGACGCCACAACCAGTACTCATTTATTTTATTATTTTATTTTTTATTCATTCATTCATTCATTTTCTACTGCTTTTTCCTCACGAGGGTCGCGGGGGTGCTGGAGCCTATCCCAGCTGTCTTCGGGCGTAAGGCGGGGTACACCCTGGACTGGTCGACAGCCAATCACAGGGCACATATAGACAAACAACCATTCACACTCACATTCATACCTATGGACAATTTGGAGTCGCTAATTAACCTAGCATGTTTTTGGAATGTGGGAGGAAACCGGAGTACCCGGAGAAAACCCACGCATGCACGGGAAGAACGTGCAAACTCCACACAGAGATGGCTGAGGGTGCAATTGAACCCTGGTCTCCTAGCTGCGAGGTCTGGCGCTAACCACTCGACCACCGTGCCACCCTCTAGTAAATCATATGCTATATATTCGGATTACTATGGACCAGTCCTACCAAGGTTCTACATTATAAAACCATTTTTGTATTTTTATCTTTTTGTTGGGGCGGCACGGTGGTCTAGGGGTTAGCGCGCAGACCTCGCAGCTAGGAGACCAGGGTTCAATCCCACCCTCGGGCATCTCTGTGTGGAGTTTGCATGTTCTCCCCGTGCATGCGTGGGGGTACTCCGGTTTCCTCCCACATTCCAAAAACATGCTAGGTTAATTGGCGACTCCAAATTGTCCATAGGTATGAATGTGAGTGTGAATGGTTGTTTGTCTATATGTGCCCTGTGATTGGCTGGCCCGAAGACAGCTGGGATAGGCTCCAGCACTCCCCGCGACCCTCGTGAGGATAAGCGGTAGAAAATGAATGAATGAATGAATCATTGTCTTGCTTTCAACAGACACTGAGGCACCTCTGTCTTATAACTATGACCTGGAAAACTCCGAAGACCACCAGTCTCGTCACGATGCTTTGTCCCTCACCGGGTCTCCTTCGTCCTCGCCACAACTCCGCTCTAAGAGTCGATGCAGCCGAGACACTCGGTCGTCTTGTTCCCTGGAGTCCACATTGTCGGTAATATCCCTGCACTGCGCTTATGTTGATATATTGTCCTTCACTTTTGCTTTTGCTGTCTGTGTCTGCCATCTTGTTTACTTGATGTGGGTATCTAATTTCGATAGATTGCCGCTTAATTTGCGGCCACTTATGTAGACTACCCATTCATATTGACCGACTCATCAGTGTCAATTTTTCCCATGTCAAAATATATACCAGGAGTGTCCAAACTACAGCTCGCAAACCAAATGCTGCCCGCCATTCATTTTTAACTGGTATAAAAAATCTAAAAATATAATAAAATATGGCCCACACATAATATGTACTTAGTTAATAACTTACCCCCACCCCGAACTAAACAACATGTTGAAGTGGCCACCAGCTAAGTTGATGAAAAAACTTGTAAACTCATCTTGCTGGGTTAGCTTAATTTAGCAGCGCATGCTATTAACTGGTATCAAAATTTAAAAATATAATAAAATATGGCCCACACATAATATGTACATAGTTAATAACTTACCCTCACCCGAACTAAACAACATGTTGAAGTGGCCACCAGCTAAGTTGATGAAAGAAAATTGTAAACCCATCTTGTTGGGTTAGCTTAATTTAGCAGCGCATGCTATTGCAGCTATATGATGGCTTCTCAGGCTGTACGAGTGTTGTATCTTTCTAAACCATAAGTACATATATTTCACTTTCTTTCTTTCACTTTTTTTATAGCAATGTGTGCATTATGAAAGTTAGCAAAGCTAGCGGACGACAATGTTTCCGACATTGCTTGTTAGCCTGAACTGAGGGCCTTGGCTTGGGGCTAATTAGCTGAGCTAACACTATAGTTGTTGCTGTAATAGCAGCAGTCGTAGTAGTATTAGTAGTAGTAGTAGTAGTAGTAGTAGTACTAGTACTGACGCGTTGCATGCTTTGAGGAACAAAAGCAACAAATGTCCACTTGTTGTAAAACAGTTACAAACCAATGCGCTAGCTTGATTTTGTTTATTTACTTTTCATTAAGACCGGTGCTCTCCAAAGTGCGGTGTGGGGGCCATTGGCGGCCTGTGGCTCATTTTTTTTTATTGGACTGCGACACTTTAATAAAAAAAAATATATATATATGTATGAAAATTATTTAATGAATGAATATATATATATATATATATATATATATATATATATATATATATATATACAGGAAAAAATATAGATATATATAAAATATAATTATTTAATAAATATATAAAAATAAAAATTTTATATATTATTTTATATAATTTTTTTAATTTTTTAATTTTTTTAATTATATATAATATATTATTATAAATATAATATATAATAATATCATATATATATATATATATAAAAAGTGCATTGGAAAAAAGTTAAATCGGTTTTCTGTGAAAATATGAACTGTAAATTTAGCTTTTAAATAACCACATATACTTTCCATTTTCCATTTTATATATATATATATATATATATATATATATATATATATATATATATATATATATATATATATATATATATATATATATATATATATAAACAACCCAGCAACGATAAATGCAGGGGACAGTAGAGCACTTTGCAAAGACAACAAACAAAAAAATAGCACAAAAAACATTTTACAACATATTAAAAATACTATTATATATTATATTTTCAAATATATCCGACCTTTCAGTATGAGGCCCTTTGTGAAAAAATTTGGACACCCCTGAACTATATAGTCGACCCAATTAATAAGCCCACCCATGAATGAATAGCAGCTGTAGAAAAAAGGCGAGTATGGTAATTTAGATGCTCATAAAACTTTTTTTTTTTTTTTTGACATGCGGCTTACACTAGAGGCTTACAGGCTAGAAAAGGCGTTTCTCCAAGAGCCATAGAACACACTTATGGTGTGTTCAAAAACCAAACCAAGTGCGAAATCTCAATGCTTGGTGAAAAAACATGATCAGTTAAACCATATATAAACTGTGTTCTTTCTAACGGTGTTATATGAATGCTGTACATTTAATATGTTCAGTCATGTTGTCTCAAAAAATTACCTATTTTTTGAGGAATAAAAATAAAAAGTAAAGAAATTTTTTTAACCAGTAATCTGAGATTGCTGATTTGCGAATATGGGCATCCAATGTGTCTATAAATAGCAGTCCAAAGTGGATGTAAAACAGTGCTTTTCTGTATAAAAGAAGGTCGTTGAACATGCAGAAAACGCAGTGTGGGCAAATAGATGTTAAGAGACCCACATCCCCTCCCCCGCTTGCCCTGTTCCTCCTGCATGGAAGTTATTCTTATGCTTTCATGTGCACTACTGGTGGTCTTCAACATTGAGGGAGGCTCATTTAATGGTTGTAACTCCAACATGATAACCTGCACCAGCATGACTGATGTCTTTGACCTGTTGGAATAATAAGTGCTGGTCTACAAAACACATTTGTCAAGATACCACATGTGTCTGACCGAGGCTCTGTGGAATGTAAAACTCCTCCAGAGTTCAATTAAATATGTTTTGTGTTTAATCTTACAATAATATATAAAGCTGAAGTGTGTACGGACAACACATCCATCCATATGTGACTGCTATGTTCCCGTATGATTGTTTTCTCTCTGCCGTGTGTCCTCAGGTCGAGTTGGATCAGGAAAAAGATGTGGAGATGAGGAAGTGGGTTTTGTCGGGAATCCTGGCCAGTGAGGAGACCTACCTCAGCCACCTAGAAGCACTTCTGATTGTATGTTTGACTCATAACGCACAAATCATTTGAATTTTGTTATAATGGTTAAAAAAGTTGGTTGCTTGGTGGATGAGTGGTTAGCGCGCAGACCTCACAGCTAGGAGACCAGGGTTCAATTCCACCCTCGGCCATCTGGTTTTCTCCGGGTACTCCGGTTTCCTCCCACATTCCAAAAACATGCTAGGTTAATTGGCCAAAATGTAAATTGTCCATAGGTATGAATGTGACTGTGAATGGTTGTTTGTCTATATGTGCCCTGTGATTGGCTGGCCACCAGTCCAGGGTGTACCCCGCCTCTCGCCCGAAGACGGCTGGGATAGGCTCCAGCACCCCCGCGAACCTCGTGAGGAAAAGCGGTAGTGAATGAATGAATGAATGGTTAAAGGTGGCTGCATGGCGGTCGAGTGGTTAGCGCGCAGACCTCACAGCTAGGACACCAGGGTTCAATTCCACCCTCGGCTAACTCTGTGTGGAGTTTGCAAGTTCTCCCCGTGCATGTGTGGGTTTTCTCCGGGTACTCCGGTTTCCTCCCACATTCCAAAAACATGCTAGGCTAATTGGCCAAAATCTAAATTGTCCATAGGTATGAATGTGAGTGTGAATGGTTGTTTGTCTATATGTGCCCTGTGATTGGCTGGCCACCAGTCCAGGGTGTACCCCGCCTCTCGCCCGAAGACAGCTGGGATAGGCTCCAGCACCCCCGCGACCCTTGTGAGGAAAAGCGGTACAAAATGAATGAATGAATGAATGGTTAAAAGGTGGCGGTCGAGTGGTTAGCGCGCAGACCTCACAGCCAGGAGACCAGGGTTCAATTCCACCCTCGGAGTTTGCATGTTCTCCCCGTGCATGCGTGGGTTTTCTCCGGGTACTCCGGTTTCCTCCCACATTCCAAAAACATGCTAGGTTAATTAGCGACTCCAAATTGTCCATAGGTATGAATATGAGTGTGAATGGTTGTTTGTCTATATGTGCCCTGTGATTGGCTGGCGACCAGTCTAGGGTGTACCCCGCCTCTCGCCCGAAGACGGCTGGGATAGGCTCCAGCACCCCCGCGAACCTTGTGAGGAAAAGCGGTAGAAAATGAATGAATGAATGGTTAAAAGGTGGCTGCACGGTGGTCGAATGGTTAGCGCGCAGACCTCACAGCTAGGAGACCGGGGTTCAATTCCATCCTTGGCCATCTCTGTGTGGAGTTTGCATGTTCTCCCCGTGCATGTGTGGGTTTTCTCCGGGTACTCCGGTTTCCTCCCACATTCCAAAAACATGCTAGGTTAATTGGCCAAAATCTAAATTGTCCATAGGTATGAATGTGAGTGTGAATGGTTGTTTGTCTATATGTGCCCTGTGATTGGCTGGTGACCAGTCCAGGGTGTACCCCCGCCTCTTGCCCGAAGACAGCTGGGATAGGCTCCAGCACCCCGCGACCCTTGTGAGGATAAGCGGTAGAAAATGAACGAATGAATGGTTAAAAGGTCAGCTGCGGTAGGCTCCAGCTCAGGACAAGAAGACATCCAGTTAAAGGGGAACTGCACTTTTTGAGCAAATCATTCACAATCCTTATGTGAAACATGAACACATATTTATTTCCCTTCTCTGTGCATTATAACACAAAAAAATGAGTTAATATGAGCTAGCTAACAATGCACGTCATCGGGGAAACTGCTACTTTGACAAACAAAACAACGCAGTGGATACCAGCTCTCAACTTAGACTCAACCAAGACTCAGCAAGATGCTCGTTGATCATTTTGACCTTATGAGGTCATCAGGGAGCACACGTCTTGTGCTGACAGATACAGCTATTCCATCAGGCGGCATCCCAATGATAGCGAACATTGTCAGTAACTGTTTTTTGCGAGGAAAGACGTCTTAAATCATCACTGTACTTGTTCTTGCATGATCATGTATATAGACGATAGTCAAAATAGGTGTGTCCCAATGACGTACATTGTCAGCTAGCTCATATTAACTTGTTTTCTAGCATTGCAATGCAGAGAAAACTGAATAAAATACAGAATGTGTTCATGGTTCATATAAGGATTGGGAATGATAGGCAAAATTCCAACAAAGTGCAGCATCCCAATGAGAGCAAACATGGTCAGTATCTGTTTTGTGTGAGGAAAGACGTCTTAAATCATCAAAATACTGTAAGTATTAAGTGTTATCATCACTGTACTTGTTATTGCATGATCATGTATATAAACCATAGTCAAAATAGGTGTGTCCCAATGACGTACATTGTCAGCTAGCTCATATTAACTTGTTTTCTAGCATTGCAATGCAGAGAAAACTGAATAAAATACAGAATGTGTTCATGGTTCATATAAGGATTGGGAATGAAAATTCCAACAAAGTCACATGATTACATTTACACCATTCAATATGTAATAAAAAAGAGGAGCAAGAATCATATTTGATTTAATCCTCATTCCCGCCATGTGTTTTAACATGCTAACATGTGTTTTTTTTTAAAGCCCATGAAGCCCCTGAGGGCGGCGGCCACAACGTCCCAACCAATGCTGACCATTCAACAGATTGAGACCATTTTCTTCAAAGTCCCAGAGCTCCATGAGATCCATAAAGACTTCTATGATGCACTGCTTCCTCGTGTCCAAGACTGGAGTTACCAGCAGTGTGTGGGAGACCTCTTCCAGAGACTGGTACGATCTCTTTTTCAGATTTAGTCATTTTAATTTAAGTATCATTATTCTTGTGTCGGGAAATTACTAAGAGAGGGGAAAAAAACAAGCTCTGGCACATTAACAAAAATGTGTCAGTTTTTTTAGTATCTTGAGTGCTCTAAATAAAGTAATCCCTCGTTTATTAATTGCTTCCAGACCAGATTTGGGAATTTCCGCAAAGTAGGATTCCTTATTTCTACATAAAATATTTTCCCAAGAGCACAGAAAACCAGTTTACGACCTACAAAATACAGTTTTTTGCATTGTTAGAGACCTCTAAACATGAAATAACACCCCTAGAGTCAGCTTTACACTCATATTACCCAATATGGTAGACATAATAAAAACATTCATTCATTCATTTTCGACCGCTTATCCTCACTAGGGTCGCGGGGGTGCTGGAGCCTATCCCAGCTGTCTTTGGGCGAGAGGCGGTGTACACCCTGGACTGGTGGCCAGCCAATCACAGGGCACATATAGACAAACAACCATTCACACTCACATTCATACCTATGGACAATTTGGAGTCGCTAATTAACCTAGCATGTTTTTGGAATGTGGGAGGAAACCGGAGTACCCGGAGAAAACCCACGCATGCACGGGGAGAACATGCAAACTCCACACAGAGATGGCCGAGGGTGGGATTGAACCCTGGTCTCCTAGCTGTGAGGTCTGCGCGCTAACCACTCGACCGCTGTGCCGCCATTTACAACATTTAACACATAATTAAGACTTTTATTTCTGTTCTGTAAATGTGTTCCGTTGGCGTGGACAGGATGTAATGAGTTGAGTTTAGCTTGGTGTGAGTTCTGGCTACAACAAAATCCAATATTAGGGACTCGTTTTTGCCCGTTCAATTCAAACCTGCAATAAAAGCCTGTTGTTCCGGCAATCAACTCTGGTGCTTGTGTGTCTCACGAAACATTACAGTAACATTATTGACACCTAGTGACCTACATTGCATCTAAAATGGGTCGTCTTGTATTTTTGTATTTGAGTTAATTTACCCATTTTTATGCTTGAAAATGCTTAATTTAGGCAAAAAATAGGTCAAATTTGCTTAAATATGCAAATGTATGGACAAATAATTGGCTGTGTTCAGCCAAGGAACAGCTTGATTTAAGTATTTTTGAAAAATTATAATAGAGTGAGGCTGCACAGCAGACGAGTGGTTAGCGCTAGGAGACTAGGGTTCGATTCCCAGCTCGACATCTCTGTGTGGAGTTTGCATGTTCTCCCTGTGCGTGTGTGGGTTTTCTCCGGGTACTCCGGTTTCCTCCCAATATTACTATAATGTTCGGTAAGACACACAAACACCAGAACAAAAGTCTCTATTGCAGGTTTGAATGATCTCACAACAGTCAGTGGTTACCTTTGACTTTGACCTTTGACTCACGATATTTATATAGTAAGGTGGAGAAGTGGTTAGCGCCCAGACCTCACAGCTAGGAGACCAGGGTTCAATTCCACCCTCCGCCATCTCTGTGTGGAGTTTGCATGTTCTCCCCGTGCATGCGTGGGTTTTCTCCGAGTACTCCGGTTTCCTCCCACATTCCAAAAACATGCTAGGTTAATTAGCGACTCCAAATTGTCCATAGGTATGAATGTGAGTGTGAATGGTTGTTTGTCTATATGCGCCCTGTGATTGGCTGGCCACCAGTCCAGGGTGTACCCCGCCTCTCGCCCGAAGACAGCTGGGATAGGCTCCAGCACCCCCGCGACCCTTGTGAGGAAAAAGCAGTAGAAAATGAATGAATGAAAAATTATGATTGAGGCTGCACAGCAGACGAGTGGTTAGCGCTAGGAGACTAGGGTTCGATTCCCGGCTTGACATCTCTGTGTGGAGTTTGCATGTTCTCCCTGTGTTTCCTCCCACATTCCAAAAACATGAATCTTAGGTTCTCTGGTGACTCCAAATTGTCCATAGGTATGGATGTGAGTGTGAATGGTTGTTTGTCTATATAACAGTTATCTCAAAACAGGCTTTCCAGAGAAACAAAGGTTATAATCATTGTGTACATTTTGGAGTGCACACGTGAGCAGACTGTCTGGAGTCATCTCTCCGCCCCATAAAAGACTGGCCTCACCACATGACAAGCAGTAAAGGGGAACATAAATGCTCTATAGAAGGATGCCGGATAAGACCTTGTTCAGTGTTTGGAGAAAGATGAAAAAATTCATACGTGGATTATTTATAGACGTGTGACAAATCCATCAGTCTTCCTTGCTGGCTTTCGTTCCATTGGCTTTGGTGAATCAAGGCACTGAGCATACATGCATACGTACATGACACAGCAATTTCCAGTGGTTGTCATCTGCTGTTAAAGGAAAAGGAAGTATATTTTTATACGCTGTTTGACAAAAAAAGACAATTCACACTTCATCTATCTATAGTGTGATGAGACTGAACAGAAAGTATTAAGTATTGTCCACATACATACAGTATCTGCCACCTTACTGGCGTGACATGTCAAGATGCTGATTAGACAGCCCGAGGTGGCCACAGTAAAAGGCCACTCTAAAATGTTCAGTTTTACTGTTTTCATCCGGAATATAAAGGGCTCGTGCCAAAAATCAGTATTCAAATCAAAAAGATCCGCTGTGGCGACTTTGTAATCTGGAAAAAGGCGAAAGACACAAATAAACAATGCTTATGTTGCTGTAGTCATTTCACATTGCTTAGCATTCATGAGGAAGTTAACAGTACTGCAACACGTCGATATAAATTGGCCTATATTTCATAGAAAGCTATGTATGTTGACGATGACCAAAGCGGGCAGTTCGGGTAGGCAGGTGAGACAGACAATTACATAGCATAGCATAGCATAGCATAGCATAGCATAGCATGACATAACATAACATAAAATATAACATAAACCATAACATAACATAAACCATAACATAACATAAACCATAACATAAACCATAACATAAACCATAACATAACATAACATAAAACATAACATAAAATGTAACATAAAACATAACATAAAACATAACATAAAACATAACATAAAACATAACATAAAACTATAGTTAATGTATTTTATGTATTACATATAACATATGTATAGCATAAAACATAACCTAACATAACATAACACATAACATAGCATAAAACATAACCTAACATAACATAAAACATAAAATAAACTAACATAACATAAAACATAACATAAAACTATAGTAAATGTATTTTATGTATTACATATAACATATGTATAGCATAAAACATAACCTAACATAACATAAAACATAAAATAAACTAACATAACATAAAACATAACATAAAACTTAACATAAAACATAACATTAAACTATATTAACTATATTTTCTGTATTACATATAACATATGTATAACATAAAACATAACATAAAACATAACATTAAACTATATTAAATGTATTTTCTGTATTACATATAACATATGTATAACATAAAACATAACCTAACATAACATAAAACATAACATAACCTAACATAACATTAAACATAACATAAAACATAACATGAAACATAACATGAAACAACATTAAACATAACATAAAACATAACATGAAACATAACACTAAACATAAAACATAACCTAACATAACATAAAACATAAAATAACCTAACATAAGATAAAACATAAGATAAAACATAAGATAAAACATAAGATAAAACATAACATAAAACATAACATAAAACATAACATAAAACATAACATAACATAAAACATAACATAACTAACATAAAACATAACATACACACAAAACAACATAAAACAACATAAAACAACATAAAACAACATAAAACATAAAACATAACATATAACATAACGTAAAACACAACATAAAACATAACATAAAACATAACATGACATAACATAAAACATAACATAACATAACATAACATACATATTAATATTTGTCCATTAACTATATTAAATGTATTTTCTGTATTATTCCAAAAATCACTTTCTTTCCCTATTATGCTTTTTCCACTTTTCTGACCTATAAATGTAGTTAGAATGTTGTATTCTCGTGTTAAACCATGACAAAGTTTCAGATAATGAGGTTTATACAGATACTAATTGGTAAGAACTATAGCTGCACGAGAACATATTTTACACACTACGTCATGTCTTGTGTCAAGAAATTAGAAGCCACACACTGCATCAATGAATAGAAGCCTCTCACCTACGTATATACTTAGTTAAATCCAGTAACTATGTTTTGGTCCGGATCTTGATTAGTATTCTTATCATGCCCTGCAGGCCAGCCAGCTGGGAGTGTACCGGGCCTTCGTGGATAACTATAAGGTTGCTGTGGAGACAGCAGACAAGTGCTGCCAGGCAAACATGCATTTTGCCCAGATATCCGAGGTATGTAATCACGCTACACGCAGCAGGCAACTGCAGCAGTCGAGCGTTTGATGCGGTGCAGCTGCTAGGGACAAGTGATGACGGAGCACTTTTTTTTTAACGGTCCGTAATCCGACGGTGTTGTAAAGAGAGACAAAGCTCTTTGATTGTTTTAATTGTGCTTATGGAGGCACTCAACTCGGATTTAATGTACTTATTTTTTGTCTTGCCAGAATCTCAAGGTCAAAAGCACGAAAGACTGCAAAGATCAATCCTCTAAGAAATCACTAGAGAGTGAGTATTAAGTGCAGGAATGACATGTTGACATGTTCATTATTTGCAGTTATGAGCTAACTCCTCCATCTCTTCAGCTCTTCTCTACAAGCCGATTGACAGAGTGACCCGCAGCACACTCGTCCTGCATGTAAGTCCGCCTGCAAAGTCGTATTGCATAGTCCTATCTGAAATTGCCTTCATTTTTTTTCCCATTCTAGGATTTACTGAAGCATACGCCCTGCAGCCACCCCGACTATCCACTGTTACAGGACGCCCTGCGCATCTCGCAGAACTTCCTGTCCAGCATTAATGAAGAAATCACCCCTCGCAGGCAGTCCATGACAGTCAAGAAGGGAGAGGTTAGTGAAACATTAAATGGCAATCTTAAGTCTAAGTCAACGCATCAAGTCCTGGTCCGCCATCTTGTTATGCTGCCAATGTCAACATACATGGTCATACATCAACGCTTTTGTTGATGTAAAATTTGAGAGCCAAATGTATCTATGATAAATAAATGTAAAAATATCCACAAATTCAAAGTAAAGCATGACATTATTAACATCACGTAGTGATTTTTATATCTGAAAACGCTTCATTTACACCCTGGACTGGTGGCCAGCCAATCACAGGGCACATATAGACAAACAACCATTCACACTCACATTCATACCTATGGACAATTTGGAGTCGCTAATTAACCTAGCATGTTTTTGGAATGTGGGAGGAAACCGGAGTACCCGGAGAAAACCCACGCATGCACGGGGAGAACTTGCAAACGCCACACAGAGATGGCCGAGGGTGGAATTGAACCCTGGTCTCCTAGCTGTGAGGTCTGCACGCTAACCACTTCAGACACTGAACAGCATTATTGATTCATTAACATATTTTTGAAAACTTGTCATAGCGTGATGCCACGAAATTCCGAAAATTAAAAAAATTACTAGGCGCACACAGAGAGGAACACCATGTCAACAAACTTCCATAATTATAATAAAATATATAATAATAATTAGAATTGTAAAAATAAATAATTAAATAAAAATAATAATTATAATAACAAAAAAGGCTCTTGGGGCTTATGGGTTTATTTACCAACAGTAAATTTATATTCGGTAATGCCCTTTCACTGTGATATGTAGTATTCTACACTGGTCACTGGGTGTCAGTAATCTTACTATAATGTTCGGTAAGACACACAAGCACCAGAGCAAAAGCCTTTATTGCAGGTTTGAATGATCTCACAACAGTCCCAATCGCAAACACTGGTTACCTTTGACTTATCACAGTATTTATATAGTAAGGTGGTCAAGTGGTTAGCGCGCAGACCTCACAGCGAGGAGACCGGGGTTCAATTCCACCCTCATCCATCTCTGTGTGGAGTTTGCACGTTCTCTCCGTGCATGTGTGGGTTTTCTCCGGGTACTCCGGTTTCCTCCCATATTCCAAAAACATGCTAGGTTAATTAGCGACTCCAAATTGTCCATAGGTATGAATGTGAGTGTGAATGGTTGTTTGTCTACTATATGTGCCCTGTGATTGGCTGGCGACTAGTCCACGGTGTACCCCGCCTCTCGCCCGAAGACGGCTGGGATAGGCTCCAGCACCCCCAGGTGCAGTATAGTATACATACATACATGTATAGTATATCTACTGTAGTATCAAGTTGGTAAGGCTGTAAGTGGTAATCTGATGTTTCTTTATTGTGCAGCGGCACAAAATAACAACCGCTACAGTTTGTTCTGTTTTTGCACACCATGTTCCTTTTTCCCCAGAGCAAATTCAATGGAGTGGAAAGTGTGCTGGTGCAAACACAAATACCTGACGCCCACTCCTTTTCTTACTTAACTGACTTCCATTCTGGCTTTTTGTGCCTCCCTGCAGTGACTCAGGCTTGGGCTCTGACTTTTAAAGTTGTCAAACGTTCAGAGCAACATGGAAATATGTTAGATATGTTTTGCAAACTGCAAACCATAAACGACACCAGCAGCCAAGAAGTGTTGCTTTTAGCTGAATGCTAATGTCAGCATGACATTTATGCTGAATCTAGTTGTTCCTCCATAATATTAACCTCCTCCAGGATTTTTTTTAAGGATTCTTTACCACTGTGTGACACAGGACCATTTTAAGCATATGTGCCAAACCATTTAGCCTAACTAGCGTCTATCTATCTAACGTCAACATGCTAGCATTTTTTTTCAATTTTCATGGGTAGACACATATGTATATAAACACTTACCACTGTCATGTTTGGTGTTAGCATGCAAACCCTAGCATGTTAACATTGCGAACATTATTATTATTAATATTAGCATAGTAACATTTTTAGCTTTTATCATAGGTAAACACTCATATGAACACTTATCACTTACTACGCATTTGTGCCAAACCATTTAGCCTCCCTGGTACATTGTGCCATTATGCAATGCTTAAGCATGCTAACATTAGCATGTTTGCATTGCTAGCATGCTAACATCAGAATACTAGCATTTTTTGCTATATTCTTGGGTAGACACATATGTAAACACTTACTACTGTCATATTTGGTGTTAGCATGCAAACCTTAGCATGTTAACATTGCTAACATGCCAATATTAGCATAGTAACATTTTTAGCTTTTAACATAGGTAAACACTTATATGAACACTTATCACTTATTACGCATTTGTACCAAACCATTTAGCCTCCCTGGCATCATGCAATACTTAAGCTTGCTAACATTAGCATGTTTGCATTGCTAGCATGCTTACATCAGAACACTAGCATTTTTTGCTATATTCATGGGTAGACACATATATAAACACTTACCACTGTCATGTTTGGTGTTAGCATGCAAACCTTAGCATGTTAACATTGCTAACGTGCCAATATTAGCATAGTAACACTTTTAGCTTTGTTCATGGGTAAACACTCATATGAGCACTTATCACTTACTACGCATCTGTGCCAAACCATTTAGCCTCCCTGGCATCATGCAATGCTTAAGCATGCTAACATTAGCATGTTTGCATTGCTAGCATGCTAACATCAGAATACTAGCATTTTTTTGCTATATTCATGGGTAGACACATATATAAACACATTACTATTGTCACGTTTGGTGTTAGCATGCAAACCTTAGCATGTTAACATTGCTAACATGCCAATATTAGCATAGTAACATTTTTAGCTTTTAACATAGGTAAACACTTATATGAACAATTATCACTTACTACAGCATTTGTGCCAAACCATTTAGCCTCCCTGGCATCATGCAATGCTTAAGCATGCTAACATTAGCATGTTTGCATTGCTAGCATGCTAACATCAGATATACGTGATATGACCATACAGTCATTAAACAAAAATTAAACTACATTTTTTTGCATTTTTAGAGGTAGGCACTTATATAAACATTTACTACGCTAACTGTTTGCATGCTAATTTTTGCTTGTTAGCATTCCTTAAGTCATTCAAGCCCTTCCATGGTATTTTTTCATGGTAATCTAAGTAATCTAAATTCAAGTAATCTAAATATGTAGATAAAATAAATGTAGGACTTGCCACGTGTGGCAATGCCACATTCAAAGGATTATGCTTTTGGTTTAATATAATTGAAAAATGCTTTAAAAGGTTACACTGAAGTACGTTCCACCGTATTCATGCTGTCGACGGTAAAAGCTCATTGCACACGGTGCATGAAAGCGCCAATAAAACCCGGTCGCTGACTCATTCTGGCCCATCTGCTGAAGTCGTGAAGGAAGCGGTAGAAAAGGAAGCTTGTGACTAACCAGTGCGAACGCCGGAGGCGAGGGTCTCTGAATTGCTAATGAGGAAGACCTGCTGAGTAACTAACAGAGCTGACTCCCATCCTTCCTGACTTCACTGTCAATGCTGTGGAAGGGGGTCACCTCCACAAAGTCTGACCAGCCCAGTTTCTGTAGCAATGATTAAAAAAAGACAATAATTACTGGTAGAAAGGCCATAGTTTTTGCATGTTTATGTTGTTTTGTTACATCAGGGGTCTCAAACTCAATTTACCTGGGGGCCACTGGAGCTAGGGTCTGGGTGAGACTGGGCTGCATCAGGTTTTCCAAAAAAAAAAAAAAAAAACGCATTTATTAAAAACAGAAAAATTAATAAACTTTGCTTTGGTTCCGATTTTCTACAATAAAAGCTCTGATAAAACATTCCACTGTTCTCAAATATCTTACTTTTTATTTTTCTACACAAAATAAGATGAAAAATAAATAAACAAATCAAGAATAAAGAAAATCAATCAATCAGTAATAAATAAATATAATAATAATAATAATAATAATAATAAAATAAATAAAAATAATAAAAACTTAAGAAACCACATATAGTTGGTGGGTAGACAAATTATTTTTTTCAGATTAAAATGAACAAAGCATTATTAGAGCCCTGTAGACATGACAAAACACGACTATAGTCACATTTATACTCTTTTTATTTACAACATATTGCGCAACTGCAGGGTCTTGAGACACATGCTAACTCGCAAACTAGAGAGCTAGCAACCTAAACGGTAGCCTTCAAGTTATTTCCTTTAAACTTAAATAGCCAAAAACTTACCACTTCCACATGGATAGGGAGGATAACTATTAACAGTTATTTAACCTTTAACATGAACATGAATCAAACGTAATAATTTTTTCTGGGTACATGATACCATACAGCATCCATATCAAACTTGCGCGGGCCGCACTAACATTAAACTTTCATATCAAGGCGGGGGCCTCAAAGTAGTGTCCTGCGGGCCACATTTGGCCCGCGGGCCGCGTGTTTGAGACCCCTGATTTAAACTTAAATAGCCAAAAACCTACCACTTCCACACGGATAGGGAGGATAACTATTAACAGTTATTTAACCTTTAACATGAACATTAATCAAACGTAATAATTTTTTCTGGGTACATGATACCATACAGCATTTATATCAAACTTGCGCGGGCCGCACTAAAAATTAAACTTTCATATCAAGGCGGGGGCCTCAAACTAGTGTCCTGCGGGCCACATTTGGCCCGCGGGCCGTGTGTTTCGGACCCCTGTGTTACATGATGTGTCGCGGAACAGCTTTTAATGACGTTAATATGTCTGCGTGGCGTGTTAGTGTCCGTGTTTATTTGATGACAAATTAATTCATGCTAATTTATGCGCATCAAAAAAAGGATGTGATCATCTTCTCTCTGGAAAACAAACTCCAGGCTTGTACCAATGCTGAATCTTTAATCAGTTTGTCCTTATAATTTGATGTTGTTGGAAGACTTTGGTTTATCGCAGTTAGAGAAGATGTAATGCGCTTTTAATGTGAAGGCCCGAAGTACAAATAGCATTGCATTACCCAATCTCTTCATAGATACATATTTTTAAAAGTGGGTGCACAAACAGCTGCTTTTTTCCATTGGATTATTGAGCAGTTGCCGTCCTGTTTGTGTCATGAAAGCAATAAGCGGATGTAATCTTTCTGAAACCAGGACACCGTCGGACATATTGGAGTGCCGCTCAACCACCGCTCAACAAGCATGTGCTACATGGATTTCCTTGTTTTGGCCGTGCCGCCGTGTTTGGCAACAAAGTTTCACATTGGGATGTGTCACAATGTAAACAGCCTCCACCCTCGGGTCAAAGGCCCGAGCACAAACAGCCACTCAGGAGTTGGAAACACTGGTTTTATTTTTATCCAGTTTGGAGTTAAGATGCAGTTTTAAAGCTTATTAAATCCTACCCCTCCATTTGGTACTTTTACAATCAGTAACTGTTACATTTGTTCACTTCCTGCTTTCCTAATATAGTTTAAGGTGTTTTTTTTAATTATTATTTATGTTTTTATTTTTTTGTAACTTACATGTCCAAAAGGAGTAGGAAAAAGCAAAGCTTATTAAATCCTACCCCTCCATCTGGTACTTTTACAATCAGTAACTGTTACATTTGTTCACTTCCTGCTTTCCTAATATAGTTTAAGTTTTTTTTTTTAATTATTATTTATGTTTTTATTTTTTTGTCACTTACATGTCCAAAAGGAGTAGGAAGAAGCAAAGCTTATTAAATCCTACCCCTCCATCTGGTTCTTTTACAATCAGTAACTGTTACATTTGTTCACTTCCTGCTTTCCTAATATAGTTAAAGGTTTTTTTTTTTAAATTATTATTTATGTTTTTATTTTTTTGTCACTTACATGTCCAAAAGGAGTAGGAAGAAGCAAAGCTTATTAAATCCTACCCCTCCATCTGGTACTTTTACAATCAGTAACTGTTACATTTGTTCACTTCCTGCTTTCCTAATATAGGTTAAGGTGTTTTGTTTTTTTTTTTTGAATTTTTTAAATTTTGTAATTTTTTGTCCCGTACCGAAGTACGATGTGATATGACCATACAATGACAAAGGTAACCAGTGCTTGCGATTGGGACTGTTGTGAGATCATTCAAACCTGCAATAAAGACTTTTGTTCTGGTGCTTGTGTGTCTTACCAAACATTATAGTAAGATTACTGACACCCGGTGACCAGTGTAGAATACTACATATCACAACCTCAAAGTGAAGGGGCAAACACACTAGTTTGAGGCCCCCGCCTTGATATGAACGTTTAATGTTAGTTCGGCCCGCACAAGTTTGATATGGATGCTGTATGGTATCATGTACCCAGAAAAAATGATTACGTTTGATTAATGTTCATGTTAAAGGTTCAATAACTGTTAATAGTTATCCTCCCTATCCGTGTGGAAGTGGTAAGTTTTTGGCTATTTAAGTTTAAAGGAAATAACTTGAAGGCTACCGTTTAGGTCGCTAGCTCTCTAGTTTGCGAGTTAGCATGTGTCTCAAGACCCTGCAGTTGCGCAATATGTTGTAAATAAAAAGAGTATAAATGTGACTATAGTCGTGTTTTGTCATGTCTACAGGGCTCTAATAATGCTTTGTTCATTTTAATCTGAAAAAAATAATTTGTCTACCCACCAACTATATGTGGTTTCTTAAGTTTTTATTATTTGCCGTTTTATTATTATTATTATATTTATTTATTACTGATTGATTGATTTTCTTTATTCTTGATTTGTTTATTTATTTTTCATCTTATTTTGTGTAGAAAAATAAAAAGTAAGATATTTGAGAACAGTGGAATGTTTTATCAGAGCTTTTATTGTAGAAAATTGGAAAATTTTTAATTTTTTAATGTTTTTAATAAATGCGTTTTTGTGGGGGGGTTTTTTGGAAAACCTGATGTGGCCCAGTCTCACTCAGACCCGAGCACCAGTGGCCCCCAAGTAAATTGAGTTTGAGGTCCCTGGGTTATAGCATGCAATTATTATATGCGGTTCCAGTCCCCATAACGACCTTGTCATTTCCTTTGTGTAGAATCGTCAACTTCTGAGAGACCGCTTCATGGTAGAACTGGTTGAAGGTTCCAGGAAACTCCGTCACGTCTTCCTCTTTACCGACCTTCTGCTGTGCACCAAGCTGAAAAAACAGGCTGTAGGGTGAGTCAGGGTCAATATTACGTTTGTTTATAAATGTTACATAAAGTACAGCAGTTCATTTTCATTGAGAATTGAAACCGTTGGTACTTTCCTTTTAGGCTCAGAGTCAAAAAAGTACTCAAAAAGTATATAATGAACACATTTCTGAAGAAGTATATGAATGTGCACATCTTGTCCTAAAACAGCAAAGGACAACAGTATGACTGCAAGTGGTACATTCCTCTGGCTGACCTCACCTTCCAAACCATCGAGGACTCCGAGTCGACTCCGATCCCTCTGGTGCAGGACGAGGAAATCGATGCCCTCAAGATCAAAATATCCCAGATCAAGAACGAGATCCAAAGAGAGAAGGTGAGGATGAGGAGAGACGGAATCTAGACACTAAAAGCACGACAAAAAGACATTCACCTCGCATCTATTTATCTTCAGAGAACCACCAAAGGACCCAAAGCGGTGGAGCGACTAAGGAAGAAGTTATCCGAGCAGGAGTCTCTGCTTCTTCTCATGTCACCCAGCATGGCTTTCAGGGTGGCTAACAGAAACGGCAAGGTGAGTTTTCATGGACTGCCGCCCAGAATCTTGTCTCATGGTAGTACATACAATGTTTTTATCTGGCTTTTTTTACTGGGAGTACGAACAAAAACAAGGATTAAGGATGAAATACACAATATTACGACAAAAAGAGAGCCTGGAGATCGGCTCGGATGATTAATCGATGGTAGCATGTAGTGCAAGTGCCAATGGGAACTGGTTTCCAGTCGCATGATCTACAGGTGCAGGTGGTCCTTGGTTTTATAATGATAAAAATAAAATATAAATTAGATAAAAATGTAATTTTGGTCCCGAAACATGAAACTTGCTCGAGAACTAATTACAGCATGCATCGGTGGAATAATTAATTGAACGATTATCCAATGAATCGACTACTGTTTTGGTATTTTTACTTTGTTTTTGTTTTTTTATTTAAGAATGTAAATGTCTTCTGCTTTCAGTATCTCAAATTAGATTTTTAGAAAAAAATGTCCTTAGTCATCCATGAAATCAGACCTATATTTGTGGCAAAACAAGATATTAACTCAATTAATTGAAACAACAAGCTTTGGATTAATCAAGAAGAAAAATAACCGTTAATTGCAGCCTTACTATGTGAGTGTGAATGGTTGTTTGTCTATATGTGCCCTGTGATTGGCTGACGACCAGTCCAGGGTGTACCCCGCCTCTCGCCCGAAGACAGCTGGGATAGGCTCCAGCACCCCATGCCACCCTTGTGAGGATAAGCGGTAGAAAATGAATGAATGAATGTTTTGGTATTTTGACTTTGTTTTTGTTCTTTTATTTAAGAATGTAAATGTCTTCTGATTTCAGTATCTCAAATTAGATTTTGTTTTAAATTTCCTTAGCCATCCATGAAATTAGAGCTATTATATTTGTGGCAAAACAAGATAGTAACTAAATTAATTGAAACAGCAAACTTTGGATTAATCAATCATAAAAAATAACCGTTAGTTGCAGCCCTACTATGTGAGTGTGAATGGTTGTTTGTCTATGTGTGTCCTGTGATTGGCTGGCCACCAGTCCGGGGTGTACCCCGCCTCTCGCCTGAAGACAGCTGGGATAGGCTCCAGCACCCCCACGACCCTCGTGAGGAAAAAGCGGTAGAAAATGAATGAATGATTGAATTAATGAATGAATGTCTTCTGATTTCAGTATCTCAAATTTGATTAAAAAAATAATAATTCTTAGTCATCCATGAAATCAGACCTATTATATTTGTGGCAAAACAAGATATTAACTCAATTAATTGAAACAGCAAACTTTGGATTAATCAATCATAAAAAATAACCGTTAGTTGCAGCCCTACTATGTGAGTGTGAATGGTTGTTTGTCTATATGTGCCCTGTGATTGGCTGGCGACCAGTCCAGGGTGTACCCTGCCTCTCGCCCGAAGACAGCTGGGATAGGCTCCAGCACCCCATGCCACCCTTGTGAGGAAAAGCGGTAGAAAATGAATGAATGAATGTTTTGGTATTTTGACTTTGTTTTTGTTTTTTTTATTCAAGAATGTAAATGTCTTCTGATTTCAGTATCTCAAATTTGATTTAAAAAAAATCCTTAGTCATCCGTGAAATCAGACCTATTATATTTGTAGCAAAACAAGATATTAACTCAATTAATTGAAACAACAAGCTTTGGATTAATCAAGAAGAAAAATAACCGTTAGTTGCAGCCCTACTATGTGAGTGTGAATGGTTGTTTGTCTATATGTGTCCTGTGATTGGCTGGCCACCAGTCCAGGGTGTACCCCGCCTCTCGCCCGAAGACAGCTGGGATAGGCTCCAGCACCCCATGCCACCCTTGTGAGGAAAAGCGGTAGAAAATGAATGAATGAATGAATGAATGAATGCAGCCCCCAGTCAGTGCGCCAAAGAAAAGGAAAGCCATCTCCCATGGAAGTGAAAATGAACATCCTAAAAATCTCAGAGAGAGGAGACAGTCCCACTAATATTGGCTGCTCTTTTTTCTTCCCAACTACTCGTCTGTTGAGGATAGTGATTATTGAATGCTGAAGTAATTTCCATTTAATTTTGTTCTTGTACTTGATTACTGTAATTTGTCATGCGTTCTTTTTACAGTGTGAGTCAATTAAGGGTTAATGTAGGTATAAGTTCCGATGTGTCTTAATCTTGACTTAGATTCACAGAACCCGAGTACCGCCTCTATGTTCATACAAGGGTTTTCATTAAAACCCATTTAAACCATTTGAAACCACCCAAGTTTATGGAATACTGCCTAAAGGCGATGCTGCCCTCTGCTGTTTAAAGCTTGTCATTACAGTAGTCAATTATAAATCTGTAAAAAAAATCTATTTGTGTCATCCAGGGCTTCACCTTTCTCATCTCCTCTGACTACGAACGTGCTGAATGGAGGGAGATCATTCGTGAACAGCAAAAGAAATGTAAGTCATCTCACGTAATCAAAATATGTAACTGTACAAAACGTACACTTGGAACTCTATGGTAATGGTAATGGTTTGATTTCATTTGAACATGCATCAGATTACAATTGAATGCATCACATAATCAGTTCACAGTTCCACATGTCCAAAAGGAGTAGGAAGAAGCAAAGCTTATTAAATCCTACCCCTCCATCTGGTACTTTTACAATCAGTAACTGTTATATTTGTTCACTTCCTGCGTTCCTAATATAGTTGAAGTTTTTATTATTTTTTAATTTTTTGTCCCGTACCGAAGTACAAGGTGATATGAGCATCCAAAGACATAATGGGTACCATAGTAAGTGTCAATATAGTGATATATATAGCACATCATGACTGGTTCAAGACTCTTAACTGTTACATTTGTTCACTTCCTGCTTTCTGAATTTAATTTAATTTAATTTAATTTAATTTAATTTAATTTAATTTAATTTAATTTAATTTAATTTAATTTAATTTAATTTAATTTAATTTAATTTAATTTAATTTAATTTAATTTAATTTAATTTAATTTAACGTACCGAAGTATGAGGTGATATGACCATACGATGACATTATGTGTACCATAGTAAGTGTCAATATAGTGATATATATATCGCACATCATGACTGGTTCAAGACTCTTAACTGTTATATTTGTTCACTTCCTGCTTTCTTAATTTAATTTAATTTAATTTAATTTAATTTAATTTAATTTAATTTAATTTAATTTAATTTAATTTAATTTAATTTAATTTAATTTAATTTAATTTAATTTAATTTAATTTAATTTAATTTAATTTAATTTAATTTAATTTAATTTAATTTAATTTAATTTTTTGTCACGTAACGAAGTATGAGGTGATATGACCATACGATGACATAATGGGTACCATAGTAAGTGTCAATATAGTGATATATATATAGCACATCATGACTGGTTCAAGACTCTTAACTGTTGCATTTGTTCACTTCCTGCTTTCTTAATTTAATTAATTTAATTAATTTAATTAATTTAATTAATTTAATTAATTTAATTAATTTAATTAATTTAATTAATTTAATTAATTTAATTTAATCATGACACACACATCATGACTGGTGCAAGACTCTTCATCCTTGTATTTAGCAAACATCAACTGCTTGTATTGTTTCTTGAATTGGCTCATCGTTGTGCATTGTTTGAGCTCCTTACTCTATCGGTGTATCTTTTTAGGTTTCAAAAGCTTTTCGCTCACATCTCTGGAGCTGCAGATGCTCACTAACTCGTGTGTAAAACTCCAGACTGTCCACACCGTTCCTGTGACTATGAACAAAGAGGGTGAGATTCACAAACGTCTTTATTACTCCACTTAAACATTCTTGTGGTTGAGTATTTTTGTTTCCTACACAGATGACGAATCTCCAGGATTGTATGGCTTCCTAAATGTCATTGTGCACTCTGCATGTGGACTCAAGTACAGTTTAAGTAAGTGATATATCCGCCCATTTGTGATGCAGTAATTCTGTGTGCACCGGTTTTATTTTGTGTCTCTGCGACTGTCATCTGGAAGAACAGCTGCAGGGACGGAGGGAACAAGTGGGATTAGTCGGGAACATTGTGTACATGCTGCCTTTAATTTCACTTGAACTTTTCACTGCTGCTTCAAATACAAGAGGACACACTCAAATGAAAAAAAAAAAAACACGAATTGCAATGGTAACTGTAGCAACCACAGCCTTCAAGTCTTTTTCAATAGGATGACAAGCTTGGCACGGTTGCCTTTGGCCAGTTTTTTTCCCACCCCTATTTTTTCAGCATCGGTGCTCAGCCATTATTAAAATAATTCAGTGAAGCCCTGTGAATACTTTGCAGATGCAGATGCTCCATAGTGTTTTGAGATTCATATGTAATTCTATTTATGTTTGTGCTCCCACACCAGATCTTTACTGCTCTCTTGAGGTGGATTCCTTTGGTTACTTTGTCAACAAAGCCAAAACACGCGTGTACAGGGACTCTACGGAGCCCAGCTGGAACGAGGTGAGACCCGGAATAGAGAAATAATTTCAGCAATTTTTTTTTTCCCCCCCTCCGTGAGTTAATATTTATTGGCATCTTTCCTACATGGAAATGTTTCAGATCATCAAACCAAAATAAATATTAGTTAATGACAACTAAACACAAAATGAAGTTTTGTTCAGTGTGAAAAAAATGATTGCCCCCCCTGTTAAAATATAACTTAAGTCAAATTAATTAAGATTTTGTTCATAAAGCCATTTATAAAGCATTGGGACTCCAGCAAACCACGGTGAGAGCCATTATCCACAAATGGTGAAAACATGGAATAGTGGTGAACCACCGACCAACCAAAATTACCCCAGAAGCACTGTGGCGACTCATCCAAGAGGTCACAAAAGACCCCACAACAACATCCAAAGAACTGTAGGCTTCACTTACCTCAGATATGGTGAGGTCATGACTCCACCACAAGAAAGTGAGACCCGTAATAGAGAAAGACATAGTGATTGCCCCCTCTGTTAAAATATAACTTAAGTCAGATTAATTAAGATTTAGTTTATAAAGCCATTTATAAAGCTTTGGGACTCCAGCAAACTACAGTGAGAGCCATTATCCACAAATGGTGAAAACATGGAATAGTGGTGAACCTTCCCAGGAGTAGCCGACCAACCAAAATTACCCCAGGAGCATTATGGCGACTCATCCAAGAGGTCACAAAAGACCCCACAACAACATCCAAAGAACTGCAGGCCTCACTTACCTCAGATAAGGTCATGACTCCACCACAAGAAAGTGAGACCCGTAATAGAGAAAGACATAGTGATCCCCTCGTTAAAATATAACTTAAGTCAGATTATTTAAGATTTTGTTTATAAAGCCATTTATAAAGCTTTGGGACTCCAGCAAACCACAGCGAGAGCCATTATCCATAAATGGTGAAAACATGGAATAGTGGTGAACCTTCCCAGGAGTAGCCGACCAACCAAAATTACCCCAGGAGCACTGTGGCGACTCATCCAAGAGGTCACAAAAGGCCCCATAACAACTCCTCCATTGTGGCTGAATTACAACAATTATCCAAAGATGAGTGGGGCAACATTCTTCCACAGAGAGACTAATTGCAAGTTATTGCCAATGCTTGATTGCAGTTGTTGCTGCTAAGAGTGGTGCAACCAGTTATTAGGTTTTGGGGGCAATCCCTTTTTTTCACACACTTTTTTACTCTTAAATATAAAATGTTTCGAGCGGCACGGCGGTCGAGTGGTTAGCGTGCAGACCTCACAGCTAGGAGGACCAGGGTTCGATTCCACCCTCGGCCATCTCTGTGTGGAGTTTGCATGTTGTCCGTGAAAATGAATGAATGAATGAATAAAATGTTTCATTAAAAAAAATTACTTTGTGTTCAGTTGTGTTGTCACACTAATATTTAAATTTGTTTGATAATCTGAAACATTTTAGCGTGACTATAACGCAAAAAAAATTTTACATTTTAGAAGGGGGTAAAGACTTCTTCACACTACTGTATATTGTGCTGGTTGGGATATTTTGTATTTATTTTGTATTTACTATATGCAATATAGTACTATGTACTATTATCTTAGATAACGATTTTAGTAGGACTTTTCTACAAGGAATGAGACCTGAGCTATTCCATATTCCATATTAGCTATTCCATAATCCAATGAAAACCATGCATTGATGCTCACCGGGTGGAAACACGTGTGTTCTTGTTTGCATGCAAGGAGTTTGAAATTGAGCTGGAAGGATCTCAGACGCTGAGGCTGCTCTGCTATGAAAAGTCTTGCAGCAAACCCAAACAGAGCAAAGAAGATGGCGAGATGACAGACAAGATTGTGGCCAAAGGACAGATCAAGGTAGAAGATGCAGTATCTTACTTGGAATTGTTTTGTTTGCCCCTTTTGTTTTGTTTAACATAACAATGCTTTAACTTAATATTTAATAGATATAAAAATACAGAGAATTAAAATTAAAATATGTAAAAATTAAAATTAAAATTAAAATTAAAATTAAAATTAAAATTAAAATTAAAATTAAAATTAAAATTAAAATTAAAATTAAAATTAAAATTAAAATTAAAATTAAAATTAAAATTAAAATTAAAATTAATTTAACTTTTTTTTAATTTTTATTTTTATTTTTATTTTTATTTTTATTTTTATTTTTATTTTTATTTTTATTTTTATTTTTATTTTTATTTTTATTTTTATTTTTATTTTTATTTTTATTTTTATTTTTATTTTTATTTTTATTTTTATTTTATAATTTTTTTAATAATTTTATAATAATTTAATTTATTTTAATTTAAAATAAAAATAAAAATAAAAATAAAAATAAAAATAAAAATAAAAATAAAAATAAAAATAAAAATAAAAATAAAAATAAAAATAAAAATAAAAATAAAAATAAAAATAAAAATAAAAATTGTTTTATTTGATAATAAATAAATAGTAATTTCCAATTGGATAAAGATATATATTTTTTATATATCACTTACTGACTTAATGTCTGCCAGTTTGGCCAAGTATAGGACAATGGAGAACAATATACATTGCAAATGAATAGTTGAACTATTTTGTAAAGAAAGTACCTAGCTATTACCTGTGTTTGATTCCTCCCTCTATTTATTGCAGTAACTTTAAACTTTGTGGCGAATGATCTGCATTGCTGACCCGGGTCACGCTTCTTTGTCTGATCCCGCCTGTGGGACTCCTATTTGTGTGTTGAAAAGTAACTCTGCTATGTGTTAGCTCGTGGGTCACTTCATCTGAACCTGTTGTGACAGAGGGTGGATTAAGACTTTAGGTTGACCAAATGTGCTGTTGGCGCTGGTCCAGAGTATGCCACAGGGAATCACAAAGCACTCTTTGATCAACCAGTGAAGGGATTTCCCTGATGGGGAGGTGTGTCCGACTCTGTTGTGTTGTGTGGCCTGCGGATAGAACGACACCCGAGCACTTTTATGACCTTTGGTGTGTCAGCGTCTTTTTGCCTAAATTGTTGATGTTTAACCTTAATAATCACTAATGTATGTAAGATACCTTATCATTAGTGATTTATTTTCTTACATTATCAGTCAACAAGGCATCATCGGTTGGGGAAAAATAACCTGTCTCAATAATACATGCTTTATTGTGCAAATGTAACAACGTGATATGTGCCTTAGTGGAGCAAATATAGACCATACCATATTCTTTTTTCTGTACAGCTTATCCTCACGTGCATGCTGGAGCCTATCCCAGCTGTCTTCGGGCGGGGTACACCCTGGACTGGCCACATTTCATACTAACAGTAAAATATGGTGGTGGTAGTGTCGACCGCTTTTCCTCACAAGGGTTGCGGGGGGGGGGGGGTGCTGGAGCCTATCCCAGCTGTCTTCGGGCGAGAGGCGGTGTACACCGTGGACTGGTGGCCAGCCAATCACAGGGCACATATAGACTAACAATCATTCATACAAACAACCTATGGACAATTCACCTAGCATGTTTTTGGAATGGGCTGCACGGCGGACGAGTGGTTAGCGCGCAGACCTCACAGCTAGGAGACCAGGGTTCAATTCCACCCTCGGCTATCTCTATGTGGAGTTTGCATGTTCTCCCCGTGCATGTGTGGGTTTTCTCCGGGTACTCCGGTTTCCTCCCACAATCCAAAATTCAAAAAACTAGGTTAATTAACGACTCCAAATTGTCCATAAATATGAATGTGAGTGTGAATGGTTGTTTGTCTTAAATTCAATTTTTTCCCCCTCAAAATTTCCCCATATTTTTCTGGAGCAATACTTCATCTTGCAAACATGACCTTCACACTACCACCACCATATTTTACTGTTGGTATGAAATGTGTCCTTACTTTTACACCAGATGTAATCTTTATTATAATCCTCACCAAAAATGTGTGCTTGGTACTTATCGGAAAAAAAATGGAACAAATAATACTATACAACTGGGGTGGTAGTGGAAAATTGTGTCTTAAATTCAGTTTTTTCCCCCAAATTTCCAGATTTTTTTCTGGAGCAATACTTAATCTTGCAAACATTGACATGTATGCTAATTAATTAATTGAATTTATTGTTATAAAGGTCAATAAATAACAATCTCCACAGTTGTGACGCCCCCTTGGCTTAGGTGAAGAGAATGTTAACATGTTGTCGTTTGTGCTAATCAGACAATCCTATTGTGGTTAGCTTGAGTTGCCACTCTGTGGTTGTGACAGTGAGAAGCAGCAGCAGGCGTCGACGCGTTGATAATGAGGGTAGGAGGGGATTCTTCGGGCGTTAATCCCCCAAATCCACCAAGAAAAGTAGACCAACACAAAGGTAGCATAGTCAGCATGGCTGCATGGCTTTGTTGCTTTCTCCGATGCTGTGGAATAAACGTATGGAACGTTTGGGAAGAATCCTGAGCTTCTTTAAGGGAGATTTTCAAGATGCCAAGGCAAAAAGATTATTGGATATGTGCTCACAGTCGGAACGGTTTCCTGTTTTGTTGTTAGTGAAGGAGACATTTTAGAAAGGTGACGGGGTTCATGCCAGGAAAATGATGAGTGAGTGCAATCCCAGTGAAGAAAGTGAGTATCAGATGTTTAGTGCACTGGAAGAAGAGGTGGACATGACTCCCAGGAGATCTTCGAGTTCAGGGGCTCGTCTTTGGGACAGAGTCCGGAGCAGTCTGCTCAGACCGAAGGTAAAGGAGGACTTGGACTTGGCAAATTGGCGAAATTTTGGTCACATTTTTTGTTGTTGTTGTTGTAGAAAACACATCTCTTTCACATACGCATACATGTGGTACCATTGTTAGAAAGATTAGCATTTTTACTAGTGATGTCCCATATTGGCTTTTTTTTTTTGGCTGACAACCCCGATACCGTCCAACTCTAAACTAAATTTCTGATACCGATATCAGCTGATATTGACATGTGTAACATGACAATTGCACAATTTTGCTTGTACTCCTGTATAAGTGACAAGAATAAAGGGCTTTTACTACATATAGTGGTGGAATGTTCACACGTATTGTATACAGCATTTTTTTAAATATCAATTTTATTTTATTTTATTTTATTTTATTTTATTTTATTTTATTTTATTTTATTTTATTTTATTTTATTTTATTTTATTTTATTTTATTTTATTTTATTTTATTTTCATTCATTCATTCATTTTCTACCGCTTTTCCTCACGAGGGTCGCGGGGGGTGCTGGAGCCTATCCCAGCTGTCTTCGGGCGTAAGGCCGGTACACCCTAGACTGGTCGCCAGCCAATCCCAGGGCACATATAGACAAACAACCATTCACACTCACATTCATACCTATGGACAATTTGGAGTCGCCAATTAACCTAGCATGTTTTTGGAATGTGGGAGGAAACCGGAGTACCCGGAGAAAACCCACGCATGCACGGGGAGAACATGCAAAATCCACACAGAGATGGCAGAGGGTGGAATTGAACCCTGGTCTCCTAGCTGTGAGGTCTGCGCGCTAACCACTAGACCGCTGTGCCGCCCTTTATTTTATTTTATTTTATTTTATTTTATTTTATTTTATTTTATTTTATTTTATTTTATTTTATTTTATTTTATTTTATTTTATTTTATTTTATTTTATTTTATTTTATTTTATTCATTCATTCATTTTCTACCGCTTTTTCCTCACGAGGGTCGCGGGGGGTGCTAGAGCCTATCCCAGCTGTCTTCGGGCGAGAGGCGGGGTACACCCTGGACTGGTCGCCAGCCAATCACAGGGCACATATTTTATTTTATTTTATTTTATTTTATTTTATTTTATTTTATTTTATTTTATTTTATTTTATTTTATTTTATTTTATTTTATTTTATTTTATTTTATTTTATTTTATTTTATTTTATTTTATTTTATTTTATTTTATTTTATTTTATTTTATTTACATTTTTAAAAATAATTGTTTATTTTAATAACATTATGCACGCAACATAATATGTACACCAGATCGAGGGATTATTATATATATTTTTGTTATTCATCAGTTCGAAAAGGTCAGTCGAAAACCGAACCGTATGAAATATGGCCGTGCAGCCCATGAGTGTATCAATTATTCGTAAAAATTTTGGCATTCACTGACGGCTTCTGATGGGAGAGGGCATCCATGGAGAAGGCTTGTTTCCAACAGAAGCAGTCCAGGTCGTGAATGGCTTTGTGGGTGAAGAATAGGACCTTAAACTGGGTGTGCTGAGAGGAACCTGGGGAGTTGGACTGAGGAGCTTGCAGTTATTGACTGGGAGATTTTGGACCAATATTGATGAATTCTGTTTTACTATAGTAAAATTTGAGGGAATTGTTATACAGCAGGTGCTGAATCGATTTGTGATCAGTGGTATTTCAGGTCCAGAACCGAAATTTGGGGGAACACCTTAGGACAGATGCGCAATTTAGGAGGTTGCAGTTATGAATGGATATGGGAGGTATGATTTGATCCATTGTTGGTATCGTGTAGTACAGTGATGGGATGTTACTACAGAATCGTTCTGCCATACTGCAAACATGATCATGACTTTGACCATTTTCTTTTCACAGTTGGATCCACAGAACCTGCAAAACAAAGACTGGCAGAGGACGGTTATTGCTATGAATGGGGTAAGTCAAGTTATTCAATGGAACTCAATTCAATAAATGTCCTTTATGTCCGTGTTGACCAACTTATTAAGTCTTGGTCCACTAGTTGACGTCGGCGTACATGTTTAACAATTTTCTTCACATAAAATTAGATACCCGAATGAGTCGTTCATATGAAAACTGTTGAAAAATCCTTCATTATCATCAATTCTCCTTATGTCCTTAAGTAAATATGCAAGAAATGCCTAGTTGACAACTGCTTAAGTTGACGTCAGACAATAACAGTAACAGTAAGTCAATAAGAAATTGTAAATATGTTTAAAAAAAATTATTATTTGAGGTTTATTTTACTGTCCTTCTTAGTCAAAACATTGTGAAGCAATTTTAATGCTAAGGCTAATGGCTAATGCTGAACTGAAATGTAAAATCAATGTAGGAATATCCTAGAAATGGGTTCAAGTCTACTCCCCAACTGAGGATCGAATCAGCAACCATCAGATTTGGAGCTGACCGCTGTACGACTGGAAAAAAATGAAGTGGAATAAAACATTTCAAATTCTGCCATTTTTAGTCTGGTAAAAAAAACAGACATGAAGTTAAATGAAATGCTGCCCCCTACTGATGAATCAGTACCAACTCAATGGCTGTTGGTTCGATCCTCGTGTAATTGTTGGTACATGTTGATACATTTTAATCATTCTCCATTTTTATATATAAACATGATGTATAAACATGAACAATTACACAGGGATCGAACCAACAGCCATCAGGTTGGTACTGATTCATCAGTGATTCATCAGTACCAACTCGATGGCTGTTGGTTCGATCCTTGTGTAATTGTTAATACATGTTGATACATTTCAATCATTCTCCATTTTATATCTAAACATGATGTATAAACATGAACAATTACACGAGGATCGAACCAACAGCCGTTGGATTGGTACTAATTCATCCAGCACGATAGCTGTTGGTTCGATCCTCGTGTAATTGTTGATACATGTTGATACATTTCAATCATTTTCCATTTTTATATATAAACATGATGTATAAACATGAACAATTACACGAGGATCGAACCAACAGCCATCGGATTGGTACTGATTGATTGGTACTGATTGGTACTGATTCATCAGTACCAACCGGATGGCTGTTGGTTCGATCCTCGTGTAATTGTTGATACATGTTGATACATTTCAATCATTCTCCATTTTTATATATAAACATGATGTATAAACATGAACAATTACACGAGGATCGAACCAACAGCCATCGGGTTGGTACTGATCAGTACCAACCGGATGGCTGTTGGTTCGATCCTCGTGTAATTGTTGATACATGTTGATACACTTCAATAATTTTCCATTTTTATATATATAATTATGTATAAACATGAACAATTACACGAGGATCGAACCAACAGCCATCGGATTGGTACTGATTCATTGGTACTGATTGGTACTGATTAATCAGTACCAATCCGATGGCTGTTCGATCCTCGTGTAATTGCAGCATTTCATTTAACTTCATGTGGGCATAGCTCAGGTTGTCTCCAAACCTGATGACTGCTGGTTCGATCCTCGGTCGATCAACAGATTTCAACACATTCCTAGTATATTTCTACATTTCAATTTTTTTTATGTGGTCTGTGTTTACAATATTGAAGAACAAGCTGTGGGTCTTTTGGGACACCCCTGGGATAGATGACGACATCGTTGAGCGATTCCTAAATTCCACTAAATGTGTTATGGCTAGCAGTTAATGCAGCATTAAGGACTTATTGACCAGGCGTCATGTAAGAGGCTTTTCTCATTCTATCTTCCATGTCCAGGTTGAGGTCAAGCTTTCCATGAAGTTCACCAGCAGAGAGTTCAGTCTCAAGCGTATGCCTTCACGGAAACAGTCCGGTGTGTTTGGGGTCAAAATCCATGTCGTCACAAAGTAAGTTCATCATCCATGACACGTTTCAGTAGAACTCTTTTTGTGATGTTTGGTAGAATCCTAAAGATCTGATATGAGAGATGCGTTATTATATTTGGTTGTTGATGCAGTTCTTGTCTGTCGATTGAACAAAGTCTGCCTTTTGCACGCTTCGACAGACGGGAGCGCTCCAAGGTTCCTCTCATTGTGAGGCAGTGTGTTGAGGAGATCGAGCGCCGAGGGATGGAAGAAGTGGGCATCTACAGAGTGTCTGGCGTGGCAACGGATATCCAAGCTCTGAAGGCTGCCTTCGATTGCAGTGAGTTCCATGTTCGACATTTTGAGACCAAAATGAAGTCGATGACATAGCAAGAAAACTAGCTTAGCTGTCACTGGTAGAAGAAACCTACCAGCTAACTAGAGTTAACGGCAGACCCGAATGCTCGGTTTCAGAGAGTTTTTTCTAACACTGGCTCCCTGTGATGTCACAGGTTGCTGGGCATCCTTATATGAGCATGCGCTGTAGGACTGCCCTGCCCACAACTCTGCTTCGCTCTGTTTACGGTTGTTAGCTATGGCAACCAGGGAATCTTTCTACAAAGGCAAGCTCAGGCAGATAGTGGTTGGAGTTGGTGATTCACACTAGCCACGTTTACATGAGGAGTTTTTCCTCTTTCCGAATGGAATCTTTGCGAATGACCTTTCCGAAAGCAATGGTATACATGGAAAGGAATATTCCAATGGCGTGTCTACATGCGCCGCTATAATCAACCAGAATAGTCAATAGGGCATGCCCAGTAAAGCGTAAACACCAACATCACGTGATACCGACTTCCTGGAGTTTTTCTTTCACTTGTTGGAATAACTCCGTATTGCCAGTTTTTCCTTCGTCCGGTCTTGAAATTTAGTTTGAATCAAAAACAAACTTTCCTTAGCAGTCCAGTGCCGATTGCTCGCCTCCATTTTTTTAAAATTGAAGAACGTCTGGAGCTACGTGTTACGTCATATCTCAGCATTCGCCGAAAGAACGCACCCGGGAACAGGAAAAGATAAAGTTCAATCTTGCTAATATTTTATAATTAAGCTCGGCACATGTTTTTATATAGATATATATTTTCTTTTTGAATAAAAGTGGACTTGTGAATGGCGTATAGAAGGGTTTAGATTCTGTTCCACAGATGGCGCTAATGCACACCAAAGCTGCTTGCCAACCGCCGATAAACAACAGAAGAAGAAGAAGAACGCAGTCTGACAACTTTCCGTTTGAGCGGGTACAAGATACCTCAATCGGATTGGGGAAAGGAATATTCCACCCCTGGGAATCGCATTATATATTCATTCGGATTGGCACTTTTCTTTGGGAATGAGGTATATACAAAGGTTACATTCTTTCCGTTTGAGCAAATAACCTGAATGGAATTGGAATATTTGGGTCCATGTAAACGTGGCTAATGTGAAATATCCAGTAGCCAGTAGCAGTGTGCTAAAACAATAAATAAAATTAATTAATTAAATTAAAACAGACTATTTTGGAAAGCGGGCGGCACGGTGGTCTAGGGGTTAGCGCACAGACCTCACAGCTAGGAGACCAGGGTTCAATTCCACCCTCGGGCATCTCTGTGTGGAGTTTGCATGTTCTCCCCGTGCATGCGTGGGTTTTCTCCGGGTACTCCGGTTTCCTCCCACATTCCAAAAACATGCTAGGTTAATTGGCGACTCCAAATTGTCCATAGGTATGAATGTGAGTGTGAATGGTTGTTTGTCTATATGTGCCCTGTGATTGGCTGGCGACCAGTCTAGGGTGTACCCCGCCTTACGCCCGAAGACAGCTGGGATAGGCTCCAGCACCCCCCGCGACCCTCGTGAGGAAAAGCGGTAGAAAATGAATGAATGAATGAATGAATTTTGGAAAGCCGAGGAAATATAATCGGAATAGGTGCAGATTCTGGAAGATCTAGAAAGCCGTCTGTGCTGGTTATTTTGTATAGCTGCCCCTATAGGAATCCATAACTGAATACAAAGGGACAAAGAATGAGCATAATAGGTACCCCTTTAATAAAAACAGCGTGAAACTTAAATTTGAAGTACTTCATTCTTTCCGTACATTATGTTATGTTACAGCAAACTGAAAATTGTACACACATCACCCCATAATGTTAACAGTTTGCAAATGTATATATAACTATAATAATACTTTCTTCCATAGTTCAATTTTTATTTCCAATTTGTCTTCTTCCCGCTAGACAACAAGGACGTGTCTGTGATGATGAGGGACATGGACGTCAACGCCATCGCCGGGACGCTCAAGTTGTATTTCCGGGAGCTGCCGGAGCCTCTTTTCACTGATGAGCTGTACCCCAACTTTTCTGGGGGTGTTGGTTAGTAATTCTACTCCATTTTCAATCATACTGTATGTAAGGGTGGGGCGGCACGGCGGTCTAGTGGTTAGCGCGCAGACCTCACAGCTAGGAGACCAGGGTTCAATTCCACCCTCGGCCATCTCTGTGTGGAGTTTGCATGTTCTCCCCGTGCATGCGTGGGTTTTCTCCGGGTACTCCGGTTTCCTCCCACATTCCAAAAACATGCTAGGTTAATTAGCGACTCCAAATTGTCCATAGGTATGAATGTGAGTGTGAATGGTTGTTTGTCTATATGTGCCCTGTGATTGGCTGGCCACCAGTCCAGGGTGTACCCCGCCTCTCGCCCCAAGACAGCTGGGATAGGCTCCGGAACCCCCCCCCCGCGACCCTCGTGAGGATAAACGGTAGAAAATGAATGAATGAATGAGTTCTCCTCCTATGTTGTGTGGAAGTGGTAACTTTTTGGCTTCTTATTTTCTTTCCCCACCCTCGGCCATCTCTGTGTGGAGTTTGCATGTTCTCCCCGTGCATGCGTGGGTTTTCTCCGGGTACTCCGGTTTCCTCCCACATTCCAAAAACATGCTAGGTTAATTGGCAACTCCAAATTGTCCATAGGTATGAATGTGAGTGTGAATGGTTGTTTGTCTATATGTGCCCTGTGATTGGCTGGCCACCAGTCCAGGGTGTACCCCGCCTCTCGCCCCAAGACAGCTGGGATAGGCTCCAGCACCCCCGCGGTAGAAAATAAGCGGTTGAAAATGAATGAATGCATGAATGAATGCAGCTGGGGTAGGCTCCAGCTCAGGACAAGAAGACATCCAGTAGAAAATGGATGGATTAAAGGGGAACTGCACTTTTTGAGCAATTTTGCCCATCATTCACAATCCTTATGTGAAACTGAAAAATGAGTTAATATCCAAGGTGTACCCCACCTCTCGCCTGAAGACAGCTGGGATAGGCTCCAGCACCTCCCGCGACCTTAAAAATGAATGAACGAATGAATTAATGTTTTTGTGCAAGGTAGCTGCTGTCATTGTTTTGGCCCCCAGGCCGCACATTGGACACCCGTGGGATTGATGCTCCTATACCTGACACCTCTGCTGTATATGACTTACATCTAACCTGTTCTTACAGCTCTCTCTGACAGTGTGGCTAAGGAGAGCTGCATGCTCAACCTGCTGCTTTCTCTACCGGAGCCTAATTTGGTCACCTTCCTCTTCCTGCTGGATCACCTTAAAAGGTAAGGCACATTTAACATGTGTGTGTGTGTGTGTACCGCACTTCATTCATTCATCCATTCATTTTCTACCGCTTTTTCCTCACGAGGGTCGCGGGGGTGCTGGAGCCTATCCCAGTTATCTTGGGGCGAGAGGCGGGGTACACCCTGGACTGGTGGCCAGCCAATCACAGGGCACATATAGACAAACAACCATTCACACTCACATTCATACCTATGGACAATTTGGAGTCGCTAATTAACCTAGCATGTTTTTGGAATGTGGGAGGAAACCGGAGTACCCGGAGAAAACCCACGCATGCACGGGGAGAACATGCAAACTCCACACAGAGATGGCCGAGGGTGGAATTGAACCCTGGTCTCCTAGCTGTTAGGTCTGCGCGCTAACCACTAGACCGCCGTGCCACCTTTTACCGCACTTACAATGCAATAAAAAACACATATGGAACACACAATGTATCAACATACATTACATGCTTATACCAATGCAAAATAATATTTAGCATTTATAGCCCACAAAGCATGCTGGATAACTTCCTGCTGAGAAAGTGTGGGCTATGCTATAAATTGTGGTATTGTTTTGTTACAAGGGCAGCACGGCGGTCTAGTGGTTAGTGCGCAGACCTCACAGCTAGGAGACCAGGGTTCAATTCCACCCTCGGCCATCTCTGTGTGGAGTTTGCATGTTCTCCCCGTGCATGCGTGGGTTTTCTCCGGGTACTCCGGTTTCCTCCCACATTCCAAAAACATGCTAGGTTAATTAGCGACTCCAAATTGTCCATAGGTATGAATGTGAGTGTGAATGGTTGTTTGTCTATATGTGCTCTGTGATTGGCTGGCCACCAGTCCAGGGTGTACCCCGCCTCTCGCCTGAACACAGCTGGGATAGGCTCCAGCACCCCCCGCGACAAGCGGTAGAAAATTAATGAATTAATATTTATAGAGCCCTCTAGACATGAAATAACACCCCTACAGTCATCTTTCCATTCATATTACTCATTATAGTTGACTCTGCTGCTGTTGCCGTTTTGCCAGGTCTCACATGCTAGGAGACTCGGGTTCAATTCCCCGCTCGGGCATCTCTGTGTGGAGTTTGCATGTTCTCCCCCGTGCATGCGTGGGTTTTCTCCGGGTACTCCGGTTTCCTCCCACATTCCAAAAACATGCTAGGTTAATTAGCGACTCCAAATTGTCCATAGGTATGAATGTGAGTGTGAATGGTTGTTTGTCTATATATGAATGAATATTTTGTTACAATGTAATTTCCCTTTTTCTAACAGAGTGTCTGAAAACGAGTGCATCAACAAAATGTCCCTGCACAATCTGGCCACCGTTTTTGGCCCCACTCTGCTCCGGCCTTCAGACAAGGACAGCAAACTCAGCATAAACAGCTCACAGCCCATCTCCATGAACGACAGCTGGTCCCTGGAGGTCATGGCTCAGGTACAACATGGCCGTGATATACTAACGGTGGCATCTATATACTGCTGTTGTGGATTGTGTGCTGATATTTTGCTTCGTCGCAGGTGCAAGTTCTGCTCTATTTCCTTCAGCTGGAGAACATTCCAACACCTGATAGCAAACGGCAAAGCCTTCTCTTCTCAACTGAAGTATAACTGGAATCCTATTGGCTAAAATGTTCTGCTTAGAAAAAAAGACTGACTGGAATAGGATGCACAGTGTTGCCACAAGGTGGAGCCATTACACCTCATGAGTCAAGACCTGCTGCTTTTACACCCTTAATTTGATGTATGGATGAAATTCATCTTCATATACATATATATATACTAGTATATATTAGATGATCACCTGTCATTGTGCACATTAGTTCCATATTCATAAGAGTCAATTTGTAAAGTTTCTGTTTTTTACGGTCTTATCAATATGGATGGAAGATAAATTAATATACGTTAAAAAAAAAATGAAACCGTCAATCTGAAATAAATAAATATTACATAAAAAAACACAAATTTTTACATGCTTATATCTTTATGCGGCTGCACGGTGGTCAAGTGGTTAGCGCGCAGACCTCACAGCTAAGGAGACCAGGGTTCAATCCCACTCTCGGCCATCTCTGTGTGGAGTTTAAATGTATATTCACTAATGCCCTTTCACTTTGAGGTTGTGATATGTAGTATCCTACACTGGTCACCGGGTGTCAGTAATATTACTATAATGTTCGCTAAGACACACAAGCACCAGAACAAAAGCCTTTATTGCAGGTTTGAATGATCTCACAACAATCCCAATCTCAAACACTGGTTACCTTTGACTTATCACAGTATTTATATAGTAAGTCGAAGAAGTGGTTAGCGCCCAGACCTCACAGCCAAGGAGACCAGGGTTCAATCCCACTCTCGGCCATCTCTGTGTGGAGTTTGCATGTTCTCCCCGTGCATGCGTGGGTTTTCTCCCACATTCCAAAAACATGCTAGGTTAATTAGCGACTCCAAATTGTCCATAGGTATGAATGTGAGTGTGAATGGTTGTTTGTCTATATGTGACCTGTGATTGGCTGGCCACCAGTCCAGGGTATAAACCGCCTCTCGCCTGAAGACAGCTGGGATAGGCTCCAGCACCCCTGCGACCCTCGTGAGGATAAGCGGTAGAAAATGAATGAATGAATAGTTGGAATAGCGATTAGCATGTTGGCCACACAGTCAGGAGATCGGGAAGACCTGGGTTCGATTCCCCGTATGGACATCTCTGTGTGGAGTTTGCATGTTCTTCCCATGTTTTATCCGGGTTTCCTCCCACATTCCAATTGGTGACACCAAATTGTCCATAGGTATGAATGTGAGTGTGAATGGTTGTTTGCCTATACGTATGTGCTATAGTATGTGCTGTCTAAGACAGCTGGGATAGGCTCCAGCACCCTCCGCGATCCTCGTGAGGAAAAACAGTAGAAAATGAATGAATGAATATCTTTATGCTTTTTTACCGATAATGTTTTTTCATCAAGCATTGAGATTTCTCACTTTGTCCAGTGTCCTTGAACGCGTCATAGTTATATGGTGAGACACAGTTTGTAAGGGATCCTCTTACATTGTCATTCATTAGGGGTGAATAATACATCTTGTACTTTAAAATGTGTTTAATCGTATGTGAGGCATATTTAGGGCTTAACCCTTTCATGCACGCATTATGATAACCTGTTTCAGGATTTTTTTTTTTTTTTTTTTGAAAAAAAAAAATGATCACCTTCATTTTTAAAAATCATTAATTTTTCAAGGACTTGGTGATGTGTCCATTAGAGTGGACAGCATACATTTGAACAACTGATTAAATATAGTTTTAAGTAAAACCAATAAAAACAAAAACATATTGTAAACAGCATAAAACATGTTTTTTTTTATCTTTAACATTTTGAAAATTTTTTTTGCCCTTACAAAAGTTGACCAATGAGTGGCCGCTGTCCCTGAAAGGGTTCAAACTGGATTGTGCCTCGAGTGAACAATGGCAATTGACGAGAAAACGCGCTGAAGCTAATCTAATAATTAAAACATTCAATTTTATTGAAAATGTTGATCCCAAATCGGAGGAAAACATCCACGTCGAGGTAGCAAAATGATTAGGTTAATTCTGCTATTTACTTGTGCATTTACTGGACCGGTCATCGACCAATCACAAGGCAGATATAGACAAACAACCATTCACAACTCTGGACAATTGTGATAGGAAGCCTGAGTACAATAGAGAGGTGAGGCCAACATGCTAACCGCTTGTGCACCGTGCAACTAATTATTTGTCGTAATTAAATAAATAAGCATATTCCGACCAATGAAGTGAAATTGGATGATTTCTGGTCTATGCTATGTTTCCCTGCTGACAGTATTATTATTCCTTTTAATTGTATTAAGTTGAAGGTTTTTTTTTGTCCAACATGCAGGCATGTTGAAGTGGACTCAAATTGGAAGTGTTTCATTTCATGCGCAAATAAATAATCTACTGTTTAAATGTTTTATTTCATTTCAGTTCCTTTAACCCAGCGGTGTCCAAATGTCGATATATTACTTGATATCTAATTTGTTTCAGATAACTTGGCATATATTGATTTATATTGTATTATTAGCATCTTTAATATACAAAATGTATTAAAAGTCACTCCCACATTATTAATTTTTCCATTTTATGGTCCAAGATTTGATTCTTCATATGCTGTTTTTCTTATTTTTCATGTGATGTATGTAAGATTGTCTGTGTTCTAACTGCGTTCCTACTCTAGTATCTTACCAAACACTGTTACTTGGTATACCCGTGTCTTGTTTAGTTTATTGAGCCATTGATGTACATTTTTACAATCACAAATCTCATCATTGCACAGTAAAGGCTGATGCTTCACTTATATCCAATACTCCAGGGGTAATAGCAGGCTTAATACCCCCTTATAGTATTCATGGCAAAGCTCTGTAAAAAATAAATAATACAGAAAAAAAAGCAGACAAGTGCTTGTATTAAGAGTTATTTTTCCAAATCTTTGCATGTAATTGTTTAGCACAAACTGTAATACTTTCTACTTGTGATTCATGTAAAATACACAATTAGTGAACAATGGCCAAATGTGTAATGTAATGTATGATTTCTTGAAATAAAGACTACCTAACATTATTGTCATAAAGCCGTCTTTCTTCTTCAGAATCAGAATCAGAATCAGAATCAGAATCAGAATCAGAATCAGAAAAGGTTTATTGCCAGGTATGATCAAACACATACTAGGAATTTGTTTTGGTATAGTACAGGGGTGGGCAAACTTTTTGACTCGCGGGCCGCATTGATATGACAAAATTTACGGGGGGGCAGCAGACTATATATTTTACAAGTAACAGTCCACCTGGTATTATTGTAAAATTGTCATGCAATCTGCTATTATTATTTATTATTTTATATTTATATTTAAATATTTTAAAAATAATAAAATATTATAATAATTACAATAAAAGTAAAATAATAATTAGCATATTATTATTATGTAAAATATGCAAATATAACAATAACAATAATATTATATATAATTAATATAATAATTTGCATTAATATAATAATTATAATAATCGAATAATAATAATAATAATAATAATAATAATAATAATAATAATAATAATAATAATAATAATAATAATAATTATTATTATTATTATTATTATTATTATTATTATTATTATTATTATTATTATTATTATTATTATTATTATTATTATTAATAATAATAATAATAATTTTATAATTTTATTATTATTTTATTATTATTATTATTATTATTATTATTATATATAATAATAATATATAATAATATATAATAATAATAATAATAATAATAATAATAATAATTATTATTATTATTATTATTATTATTATTATTATTATTATTATTATTATTATTATTATTATTATTATGTGCTTGTGTCCCTTTTTTCAGGAGCACTTTGTAAACAACAGACCATGTCAAAAAACGAAATTGATAAAACCATCAAAAGGTTGGCTCAGGCCATGATGCCAGGTTGTATGTTGAGTTTAAATGAAATACTTTGGAAAGATTGGGCGGGCCGTATTCAAACACTTGGCGGGCCGGATGTGGCCCCGGGCCGTAGTTTGCCCACCCCTGGTATAGTAGGTGCAGACACATCTATTAAAAAAGAATGAAAAAAAATCTGCACTTTAAGTATTTTTATTAACACTGTGTTATGAATACGATGTGATTATTATTATATTACAAATATGAGTAAAACAAAACCTGGGTTTTCAGGCGTGAACTTGAACGAGTTAAATGAGACGAGTACCGGTGAGTCCCGATTCAGTAAAAAAAAAAAAAAGTTTTGAACGACTCGATCATGACTCGCACATCTCTTAACTATTAGTACTATTTCAAGCACGTTCTATCAAACATATAAGACACACGCCGTGTCAATTATCACAATTCTGTGATAAATTGATAGGGAAATTCGAGACTGTAATCATTTACAGGTAAAATTAAATCAAGGTGAATGAAAAGTGTTTTGAGGTGATGCTGACCAGAAGAGGGTGCAGAGGATCAATCTTAGCTGCCGCCAGCAGAGGCGAGCTGACGTTCCCGAATTGATGCTGCTAGCCTGCTTGCGGTTGGAATTAAGAACCGCTGCGGCACCGAGACCGGGCTTCCATCGCACTTTTAACAACAAAACCCCGAACTGGAAAAAGTAGAGGAAAACGCAGGTTTGAGCATGTCTTTCCATTTTGTTTGCCGGCTATGCTAACACTGTTAGCACCACAATAGCGTTAGCACCCTTTTGCGTTGTCACAGTTTTGCTAACACGCGAGAGGAAATTAACGGCTGGATTTAGACAGTCGAGTCGTTATGATAGTAGTTTTTTATGCTAGATTCATGTGAATTTGTGATGTTTGTTGAAACAATTGGATAGCTATTTAGCCTGTTTTTTAGAAGTACTGTCTAGTTAGTGAAAATTACTTGTATGTGTCGTTTGGAAGTTTTCAAAATAAGTTTACCACATTCGTATAACGGGACTCAAAAAACGTCAGCTACTATTTAAATCACTTTTGTTTACTATTTTCAATACTAGCGTATAAGGTGTGTATTAGTATTGTTTGTGAAGTTTCCATTTAAATGTTTGGGAACGCAATTATGTGATTTTGTTTTGAAAGCTCAACCACAAACAGGAAGTGTAATAACTTGAACTCACTGCTTGTCGAGCGCTAACTAGCTAGATGGCTTACGCCCTTGGGTTTGGTTTGATACTTTTTTTTTCCCCCTGAATGCTGAGTTTACTATGTTGACTTACTTTAAATCAAATAATTTATGGTACAAAGTATGTAATGAGTAACTGAGTGACATGTTCTTAATGATATTGTAATTGTTACACATCCATAGATGACGGATGTTCTTCCACAATTGAAGAAGATGCAGGAGACGGTCTTTTAAGATGGTTCAGATGATATTTATTTTGGAATAGACCATTTAATTGATTCAGGGGACTATACATTTAGATATATTTTACACTGAACCATGGTGGTAGTAGTGTCATGGTCCGGGATTACACGAGTGCTGCCGGCGCTGGGGCAATTCATGAAGTAGAACATTATCCCATCCCTTTGTAATCTGTTCCACATCACAGTTTTCCGACATGATCACGACTTTAAATGACGGAGTGGCCAAGTACGTCTATTCCAGACTAAAACCTGTGGGTTATCTTCAAGAAGAAGGATGAACATTGAACATTCACTTGCTATGTGATGTCATCTTAGAAGAATGGACGAGGATTCCAGTAACAACCTGAGCAGAAGAGGATTAAGGGAATAATGTAATATCGGCACTTTGACCCAATTTGGATATGTTCATTGTAAGGAATGCTTTTATAAGGAGATATTTAGACAATAATAGCTATGTATTGAGTTACTTTAATAGGCTAGTATGGTCTTTCTCGCAGGACTGCAATGTATTTGTGGTGGTGTGTTGGGAGGGTTGGATGTGTGAATGGATAAAACTGAGCTTTTCCTTCTTTGGGGTCCATCTGGAATTGTGTCAGGCCACAAAAAAATGCTTGGGAATTCCTGGATACTCATGGTCTCCCAAGATAAAAAAATAAACTAATTTATTAAAAACAGAAAAATTAATAAACTTTGCTTTGGTTTCGATTTTCTACAAGAAAAGCTCTGATAAAACATTCCACTGTTCTCAAATATCTTAATTTTTGTTTTTCTGCACAAAATAAGATGAAAAATAAATAAACAAATCAAGAATAAAGAAAATCAATCAATCAGTAATAAATAAATAAATATAATAATAATAATAAAACGGCAAATAATAAAAAATTTAAGAAACCACATATAGTTGGTGGGTAGACAAATTATTTTTTTTCAGATTCAAATTAACAAAACTTTATTAGAGCCCTGTAGACATGACAAAACACGACTATAGTCACATTTATACTCTTTTTATTTACAACATATTGCGCAACTGCAGGGTCTTGAGACACAGGCTAACTCGCAAACTAGAGAGCTAGCGACCTAAACGGTAGCCTTCAAGTTATTTCCTTTAAAACTTAAATAGCCAAAAACTTACCACTTCCACACGGATAGGGAGGATAACTATTAACAGTTATTTAACCTTTAACATGAACATGAATCAAACGTAATAATTTTTTCTGGGTACATGATACCATACAGCATCCATATCAAACTTGCGCGGGGCCGCACTAACGTTAAACTTTCATATCAAGGCGGGGGCCTCAAACTAGTGTCCTTGTTATTTACAACATATTGCGCAACTGCAGGGTCTTGAGACACATGCTAACTCGCAAACTAGAGAGCCAGCGACCTAAACGGTAGCCTTCAAGTTATTTCCTTTAAACTTAAATAGCCAAAAACTTACCACTTCCACACGGATAGGGAGGATAACTATTAACAGTTATTTAACCTTTAACATGAACATTAATCAAACGTAATAATTTTTTCTGGGTACATGATACCATACAGCATCCATATCAAACTTGCGCGGGGCCGCACTAACATTAAACTTTCAAATTAGTGTCGGGCCGCGTGTTTGAGACCCCTGGTCTTGCTATTGCTGAATAGTTTTGGAGGGTTTGAGTGTAGCTCTCGCTTGTAACATGAAGGTTTAATAGTGTCTGCTCTGTGTCAAACATAGTGAGGCCTACTTGTCTGCATGCACGTACTGTCAGTGTAATAGTTTGTTTTTTTTTAAATTTGTTTATTCATGGCAACGCCGTCACAGGAAGTGCTTGTTTTGGCAAGGAAATGCCTCCCTGCTGTTTTAAGCTTCAATAAAGAAAGAAAGCAAAAGGCAAATGATTATTTGTGAGCTACTTTGTACACTATTATGAGAAGTTTGTCGTTTTAGAATGTAGGCAGGAAGCCAGGAGTACCTGGTTTGGGATGCAGTAAATAGAACCAAAACACATTTTTTCCCCACAGTTCTAAAATCTATTTGTTGCGGATGGGAGGTTCTTGTACAGTTCTTGTGTCGACGTAATCGATGACGTCAACAATCATGGCGATTTTCCCCTTTCTGTATACGCAGATAACGCTGTAAATGTATCGACAACAGCGAACTCAGTATGAAGAAGTCAGTGCGGCCTGTGGTGAATAAGGCGAGTGCTGACCGATCGAAGGCGGAGGCTGCAGGCGGCGCCGGCACCGCAAAGCCTGGCGCCAAGATCAGCAGTACTGCACCTCTGTCTAAGGTAAGACTCGCCATGTGTTGCCCGTGTACTAGATACTGTGTCCATAACAGCTTTTTTTTTTTTTTTTTTTTTAACTGTGTGTATTTTTTTTTTTTTTTTTTTTTTTAGGTGAAAAGCAATGATGATCTTTTAGCAGCGATGGCTGGAGGGAACCCTGCTTCAAATAGTGCTGTCACCAAAACCAAAAGAACTGCCTCAATTGGGACCACGACGAGCACCCTCGACAGTAAGCAGAAAGCAACATCAGGTTTGTACTACGTTGTACTGCTTCTACAATTCTACCTTATTATGAATCCAACCTGGCTGCACGGTGGTCGAGTGGTTAGCGCGCAGACCTCGCAGCTGGAAGACCAGGGTTCAATTCCACCCTCGGCCATCTCTGTGTGGAGTTTGCATAGGTCTAGATTCTAGAAGATCTAGAAAGCTTTCTGCGCTGGTTATTGTGTGTCGCTGCTCTATGGGAGTCCACAAGAGAAATGAGCGTAAAGGGCCCCCTTTTTAAATTTAGAATAAATAAACTGGAGGCTGACTACTTAGCTATGGCTGTCTGTTGTGTCCCGCAGCCTGTGTATTAGCAATGTGCTGTAAACAGAGAATAACAGTAGTGTAAAGGTGACTATGTGGGTGTTAGTTTATGTCTACAGGGCTCTAATAATGGTAAAAAGAATTTAGAACGTAAATATTTCATTTAGGGCTGCACGGCGGTCGAGTGGTTAGCACGCAGACCTCACAGCTGGAAGACCAGGGTTCAATTCCACCCTCGGCTATCTCTGTGTGGAGTTTGCATGTCCCCCCCCCCCCCCGTGCATGCGTGGGTTTTCTCCGGGTACTCCGGTTTCCTCCCACATTCCAAAAACATGCTAGGTTAATTGGCGACTCCAAATTGTCCATAGGTATGAATGTGAGTGTGAATGGTTGTTTGTCTATATGTGCCCTGTGATTTGGCCGAGGGTGAGGAAAGAAAATAAGAAGCCAAAAAGTTACCACTTCCACACAACATAGGAGGAGAACTCATTCATTCATTCATTTTCTACCGCTTATCTTCACGAGGGTTGTGGGGGTGCTGGAGCCTATCCCAGCTGTCTTTGGGCGAGAGGCGGGGTACACCCTGGACTGGTGGCCAGCCAATCACAGGGCACATATAGACAAACAACCATTCACACTCACATTCATACCTATGGACAATTTGGAGTCGCCAATTAACCTAGCATGTTTTTGGAATGCAACATGCAAACTCCACACAGAGATGGCCGAGGGTGGAATCGAACCCTGGTCCTCCTAGCTGTGAGGTCTGCGCGCTAACCACTCGACCGCCGTGCCGCCATTGATTAGTTTCAGCTGCAGTAATTTCCCTTCTCTCTTTAATTACCGTTGTTCGCTTGCAACAAAGGAAGCTAACAGAGTTGACGTCACGCCATACGGTCAATCCTGACGGGCGGGAAATGGGGAAAATAGTGTGTATATGTAAGGCACAGAGGGAGAATGTGTCGATTATGGGCTGCGCGCCACCCTTTGGACACCCATAGGGTATTCAGCTTTGGTAGCTGACGTTGACGTTTCTTTTGTTTCTGCATAAGGTACCTCCACCAAGCGTATGACATCATCAGCTACAAAAGAGCCAAATTCTACACGAGACCGTCTTCGGACATCCAGAACGTCGGCTAACAAGAAGCAGCTGGTCTCGGGGGCAGCAGCCGGCGATGCGGCCTCAGGGAAGCGCTCTCGCAGCCATGTCCCGACCGAGTCCGAGAGCCGTATGAGCAAGTCCAAATCAGATGGCCAGATTAGCGATAAAGTGGCCCTGGAGGCCAAAGTCAATGACCTGCTGGGTCTCGCTAAGAGCAAAGATGTGGAGATTCTCCACCTGCGGAGTGAACTTCGAGACATGAGGGTACAGCTGGGCATGGATGGGAAGGACTTGCCACCACAGGAAGAAGTAGAAGAAGGAGAGAAGCCGCAGGTATCCGCCATCACAGCAGCTGATGTGGAGTCCACCCTGCTTCTTCTACAAGAGCAGAACCAGGCCATCAGAGGGGAGCTCAACTTGCTTAAGAACGAGAACCGAATGCTCAAGGACCGTCTTAACGCACTGGGCTTCTCTCTGGAGCAGAGACTTGATGGTTCCGACAAGCTCTTCAGCTACTCGTCTCTGAGCCCGGACTTGGCAGCGGGCAGTGGGCAGAGTGAGGGCGGAGCCACGCTGACGTCCTCGGTTGAGGGTTCTGCTCCAGGCTCTTTGGAGGATCTGCTCACCGGGCACCAGCACGGTGGCTCAGCGGACAATCTCGACAGCGAATCCAGCGAGGTCTATCAGGCCGTGACCTCCAGCGACGATGCTCTGGACGCCCCCTCCGGAGCCTCCTCGTCGTCCGAATCGGAGTGCGTTCCCAGCAGAGAGCGCTCACGGAGGGGCAGCAGTGGCAATGCCAGCGAGGTCTCGGTGGCGTGTCTTACAGAGCGAATTCATCAGATGGAGGAGAACCAGCACAGCACATCCGAGGAGCTGCAGGCCACGTTGCAGGAACTAGCCGACCTGCAGCAAATCACCCAGGAGCTGAACGGGGAGAACGAGCGGCTCGGTGAGGAGAAAGTCATTCTCATGGACTCGTTGTGCCAGCAGAGCGATAAGCTGGAGCTCTACGGCCGACAGATCGAGTATCTCCGCTCTCTGCTAGACGAGCATCACATCTCGTACGTGCTGGAGGAGGACATCAAGAGCGGTCGCTACATGGAGCTGGAGCAGCGCTACGCCGACCTGGCAGATAACGCTCGCTTTGAGAGAGAGCAGCTGCTGGGCGTGCAGCAGCACCTGTCCAACACCTTGAAGATGGCAGAGCAGGACAACGCCGAGGCCCAGGATGTGATCGGAGCTCTGAAGGAAAGGAACCACCAAATGGAGCGCATCATGGAATCGGAGAGACAGGATCGGGCCGCCATGGCAGCCGCACTCGATGAGTATAAAGCCGCGGTGAGCAGCGATCAGGCGGAGCTGAGCCGCTGCAGAGTCCAGCTGGACCAGGAAAGGCAGAGGGTCGCCGAGCTCTACTCTCTTCATACGGCGGGCGACAAAAATGACATACGTCAGCTTTTGGAAGGTGTGCGCCTGGAGAAGGAGGAGGCTGAAGCCAAGGCTGCAAAGTCACATGACGAGCTGGAGCAAGCTCACAATGATCTTGGCCGGATGCAGGAGACGCTCAGTAAGGTTAGTTTGGAAAATAAAATGGACAAAAAAAATCGATTTAATTAAAAAAAAAATTTTTTTTTTAATTTTTCATTTTTAATCACTTTTTAAAAATATTTTTACATTTCTATTTCATTTAATTATATTGATTAATCAACAAATGGAGGAAAATAATGTCATAAACTGCTGTATGTAACGTCTGCGGATCACAATAGATAAAAATATGAGCCGTAAACCTCATATTACAAATATACAACATAAGGTGGCCAGAAATATTTTAATATTGAACAAAGCAAAAATTTGTTCTCAATCAGAAATCACTCCACACTCTTTATTGCTCTTCGATTCTACCATATCTTACTTATTGTGTGGAAAATATGGGCTAATAACTATAAAAAGCAATCTTCACTCGCTTAAATGTACTGCAAAAAAGGTCAGTAAGGATAATTCATAATGCCGCCTACAGAGAACATACTAACTCCTTATTTCTAAAATCACAAATACTTCAACTTGCTGATATAGTTCATTTTAAACAGATAAAATAATGCATAAGGCTAAAAATAACCAATTAGCTAAAAATGTCATCCAATACTTCTCTACAAGAGAGGAGAAATATGATCTCAGGGAAGAAGTACATTTGAAACACTTCTATGCTTGGACTACGTTATGCTAGCCATAGCATTTCAGTATGTGGAATCAAACTATGGAATGGATTGAGTAAGGAAATCAAACAATGCACAACGATGAGCCAATTCAAGAAACAATACAAGCAGTTGATGTTTGCTAAATACAAGGATGAAGAGTCTTGAACCAGTCATGATGTGCTATATATATCACTATATTGACACTTACTATGGTACCCATTATGGCATTGGATGCTCATATCACCGAGTACTTCGGTACGTGACAAAAATTGTAATTTTAAATTAAATTTTAAATTAAAATATTAATTTAAAAATTTTGATTTTAAATTACATTTTAAATAAAATTTTTAATTAAAAAATTAAATAAATTAAACATAATAATAAAAATAAAAATTAATAAAATAAAAAAAACTTACATTATATTAGGAAAGCAGGAAGTGAACAAATGTAACAGTTACTGATTGTAAAGAAAAGTGTGAATTCTAACATAAACGTCAACATTAGGTTAGCATGTTAACATCTAGCATGGTAATACCTAGCATTTCAGTATGTGGAATCAAACAATGATGAGCCAATTCAAGAAACAATACAAGCAGTTGATGTTGATGCTAAATACATGGTACACATTATGGCATTGGATGCTCATATCACCTCCTACTTCGGTACATGACAAAAACTATATTAGAAAGCAGGAAGTGGACAAATGTAACAGTTACTGATTGTGAAAGTACCAGATGGAGGGGTAGGATTTAATAAGCTTTGCTTCTTCCTACTCCTTTTGGACATGTGGAACTGGGAACTGATTATGTGATGCATTCAATTGTAATCTGATGCATGTTCAAATGGAATAAAACCATTACTATTATAATTACCAAACGTATGTAAAGCAATGTTTCAGTTTCCTTTTGATTTTGGTTATGTCGACATAATCAGGTTCCAATTGTATGAATACAATTTGAATATTACTCTATTGCACATGAATCTAATGACATCACTGTTGATATTTAACGATGGATGTGTATTCCTGTGTGTGTGTGTGTGCAGCTTGACAGGGAATATCGAGACTTTCAGCAGCAGGTGCAGCAGCAGATGGCCGAGCAAGAGCGCATGCTGGAGAAGCAGCGCATGGAGCTGCAGGAGAAGGAGACGGAGATTGTGGACATGAAAGAAACCATCTTTGAGCTGGAGGATGAGGTGGAGCAGCACCGAGCTCTGAAGCTACACGACAACCTCATCATTACGGACCTGGAGAGTAAGTCGCCTTCACTTGCCGCCGCCACCACACAAATGATCCCACTCACACATGCGCGAATGCTTGACAGGATGTTCAATTCCGTAGTTGCACTCAACAAAATCAACTTTCAGTAGTAGCAATAACCCAACAAACACACACATATAATAATAGGCCATATGTTGGAAAAGAGGGCAGAAAAAAGTGACGTACAGAGCGAGAGTCAGCATCCACGCCTCTTTTTTTTCCTGCAGCAAACACATCACCGTAAGTCGGTAATAATGTATAAATATGTGACAATGCATGTAAAAAGTACAGCATACATGTACCAGTTAGAAAGCCGACAGGTTTTACTGTTTTTTTTCATCAAACATTGGGATTTTGCACTTTGGCGGTCCTTGAATGCACCGTAATTCAAGTTAATTTGGCTACAAATACACTGGAGTTACTAGCGATACAAGAATTATAGTATACTATATACCAGGGGTCTCAAACTCAATTTACCTGGGGGCCACTGGAGCTAGGGTCTGGGCAAGGCTGGGCCGCATCAGGTTTTCCAAAAATAAAATTAAAAAAAAAAACGCATTTATTAAAAACAGAAAAATATACAAACTTTTTCAGTGCTTTGGTTCCGATTTTCTACAAGAAAAGCTCTGATAAAACATTCCACTGTTCTCAAATATCTTAATTTTTATTTTTCTACACAAAATAAGATGAAAAATAAATAAATCAAGAATAAAGAAAATCAATTAATCAGTAATAAATAAATATAATAATAATAATAATAAAACGGCAAATAATAAAAACTTAAGAAACCACATATAGTTGGTGGGTAGAAAAAATATTTTTTTCAGATTAAAATTAACAAAACATTATTAGAGCCCTGTAGACATGACAAAACACGACTATAGTCACATTTATACTCTTTTTATTTACAACATATTGCGCAACTGCAGGGTCTCGAGACACATGCTAACTCGCAAACTAGAGAGCTAGCGACCTAAACGGTAGCCTTCAAGTTATTTCCTTTAAACTTAAATAGCCAAAAACCTACCACTTCCACACGGATCGGGAGGATAACTATTAACAGTCATTTAACCTTTAACATGAACATTAATCAAACTTAATAAATTTTTTCTGGGTACATGATACCATACAGCATCCATATCAAACTTGCGCGGGCCGCATGTTTGAGACCCCTGCTATATAGAATACTAGAAATACATATTTAAACAGTGATTGTGTTACATTTGGACAATGGCTATTAAAGAGAGAAGGGAATTACAATAGTCACTTTTATTGCATTGGCGGGGTAGCCGTGTGTCAAAAATAGACATTTTTATGGGTGTATCAATTACACTGGTGGTCCTGTAACGTAGCTGTACCACCTGGCTGTTGGGAGGAAAGCTTAACAATAAAAAGCCATTCATTGTTTCATTTGTTTTGAGTTCCAGAAGAAGGCGAGGTAACACTAGAAGAACGTTTTTTTATGTGTCTAAGGGGCAGCAAAGCAAAACCATCGTGTTTGGAATCATGAATGAAACAACACTGATTCTAACCTTTGTCATAATTAGAGCTGGGTTAAACGATTATTTCTGTAATCGATTAATCTAGAAAATGTTTTTTCTCTGGAAAAACAACAGACCACAGAATCAGACGCTGATTGTTGAGAGGGCTTCCTGTGTACAAAAATGCAAAAATGCAAGCAAGTCTGTGCAGAAGCACTTACTATTGGCTTCCAGCTGTGTTCCAAGTAACCTTTCTGGCTATCACGGCAACAAGTAAGGTCTCTTCTGACCTGGGTGGAAAATCTGCACAACATGGAACGGAGCCTTGTGTGTTTTCATGCAGGACTATTTTGTCTATAGTACAGCCAGGACCAACATTTGTTCATACTATAGTTTGTTGGAGAAAGTGTTACTTGCAAATCCTACTTTATGTTGAGGTGAAAGATACATTTTTCAATGGTGGATTTTAACTAGATTGTAAGTAAAACCGAGAAATGTAATGTAATGTAATTTGAGCAAAGTTTAAGGACATATTGTTAAAAAAAATTTTGAAAAAAATATGGTTGGGTGCATCCCTAATGTTCATTTTTAAGCCCTTATGCATATACTATAGTTATTGTAGGTCAGCATTAGGGCTGGGTTAAACGATTATTTCTGTAATCAATTAATCTAGAACAGGGGTGGGCAAACTACGGCCCGGGGGCCACATCCGGCCCGCCAAGTGTTTCAATATGGCCCGCCTGTTTTTTCCAAAGTATTTCATTTAAACTCAACATACAACCTGGCATCGTGGCTTGAGCCAACTTTTTGATGGTTGAGGTAGCTGCTTTATCAATTTCGTTATTTGATGTGGTCTGTTGTTTACAAAATGCTCCTGGAAAAAGGAGCACAAGCACAATAATAGTAATAATAATAATAATAATAATAATAATAATAATGTTGTCAATAATGATAATAATATTACTATTATATTAATATTGTTGTTAATAATATTAATATAATAATGGTAGTAATATTCCAAAATACTCCTGGAAAAAGGAGCACAAGCACAATAATAGTAATAATAATAATAATAATAATAATGTTGTCAATAATGATAATAATACTACTATTATATTAATATTGTTGTTAATAATATTAATATAATAATGGTAGTAATATTACAAAATACTCCTGGAAAAAGGAGCACAAGCACAATAATAGTAATACAAATAATAATAATAATAATATAATAATAATGTTGTTGTCAATAATGATAATAATACTACTATTATATTAATATTGTTGTTAATAATATTAATATAATAATGGTAGTAATATTATTATTATTAACAAAAGAATAATAATAATAATATAATAACATTACTATAACTAATAATAATAATAATTCTAATAAAACAACAATAAATAAAATAAATAAAATAAATAAAATAAATAAAATAAATAAAATAAATAAAATAAATAAAATAAATAAAATAAATAAAATAATAATACATTTATAACACACTTTACATCAAATAAATGATTTCCAAGTGCACATATAGCAGATTGCATGACACTTTTATATGTAAAATATGTGTAAAAATATAGGTGTAAAAATGGACTGTTACGTGTAAAATACTACATAATCCCCCCCCGTCAATTTTGTTAAATTAATGCGGCCCGCGAGTCAAAAAGTTTGCCCACCCCTGATCTAGAAAATAGTTTTTCGATGCATCAATTAATCCCTGAAAGTCCCTGATTAGTCCCTTATAAAACATAAACCACAAACACATGCACAGGTTAATAAAAATATATATTTCTAAATGATCTACCCATATCTATAAAGTATAATAACATGAATAATATTAATAATAATAATAATAGAAATAAAACGAACTATAGCGTGTATTTGAGGAGTGTGTGTCTGTGTCATTTAAAACTCGATTTTTTTTTCTTCTGGACGGACTCACTGAAACTTGTTGCCGTCGCCATGTTTTGATTCCAAGTAGTGGTGTGGTGTTTGTGAACGAACGGGTCAAAATAACTAGTTCTTTTTTGCGAACGCCCATAAAATACCCGTTCAGTCCACCAGCCATTTTGAGCTCTTGAGTCGGAACGAACGTGAACATGAGCGAACGGACTGACTCAACACGACTCCATCACAGGCTAACGACCAATTGACCGAAATGAACGGCTCTTTTTACTGAATGAAACGGAATAATCCTGTTCACTGAAATGAACGGTTTTGCCCACCACTAATTCTGAGTAAAGACTCTATGCACTTGTGTTGACGTATTTTTCGTGTCGATGTCATCGATGACGTGGACACGTCGTCCCAGTCCTAGTCATAACGTTGCTGTG